>NC_079912.1:8202982-8353296 GCF_024868665.1 Triplophysa rosa
ATTATCGATTTTTCTTTTATGCCAAAAATCATTAGGATATTAAGTAAAGATCATGTTCCATGAAGATATTTTGTAAATTTCCTACCTTAAATATATAAAAACTTTATTTTTGTGAGTGGATGGTCTGCCACAGTGCCCCTCATTAACAACTTCAAAGGCAATTTTCTCAATATTTTGATTTTTTTGCACTCTCAGATTCCAGAGTTTTAAACGATTGTATCTCAGCCAGATATTGTCCTATTCTAACAACTCATACATCAATAGAACGTTTATTTATTCAGCTTTCAGATTATGTAAAAATCTCAATTTCAAAAAATTGACCCATAAGACTGGTTTTGTTGTCCAGGGTCACATTTTAGTTTTTGAAAAATATTAAAGATTCAGGTTAAAAATAAATAAATCCATATTACACATACATAAAACATAATCATTTTCCAGGGCTTTGCAAATTTTAGGTCACCACACTGAAGATGACAAAATGTCTTTATTTCAAATGTTTTTACAGATGTTTTATTGATGCCATCAATACAGATGCTATATTGGAACGGTGGGAGCCGGTCTCTGTTGCCAAGTCTGCGGCTTTCCCGTGGAATTGTGTTACTTTGTAACTGTTGCTCCCGTTTGTTTTATTCACAGGTTACGAGTGAACGGATTTTGTTATATAGCTGTCAATCTTAAAATGATTTTATTTATGAATGTTAAGTTCTGTTATTTGGACTAGGGACGTTAGGCTTGTGATGAAGGATTCACATAGGCCTGTCTGTTACCACTCGAGCAAGCTGACTGTGTATGATTATGAAAACATATTTGTTGTTGTGTAAACTCAAACATTATATTTCCTACACTAACACATGACAACAACAAAATGGTATCCAATTTTTCGGGAATGAGCATTCTAGCAAACTGAGAATGATGTTAGAGGACCATTCCAAGATGGCGGACGCTTCTACGTGCCTGGAGCGCCTGAATAAGGCATCTAGTTATTTATATCTATGGGTGAAGCGGTCACAGCTGTGCTTTATCATAATTAAAACACCATCAGAACCAAGGACTGGAACAAACCGTTTATATATTTCCCATAGTTACATTTATACCATTGAATAGTTTTCCATAAGTTTGCTATTATTCAAAAATGTAGAAAAACATAATTAAAATTAAGTGACTCTGTTGTCGCTACTTGGCACTGTATTACCGCGTGGTTATGTACTTAAGTCTGTGAAAGATTTTTTAACTTACCTTCCATTTCACAGCCCAGGATTTCCAATCTAAGTCCCATACCAGCAGGAGTGGCTCTGTCTGGATATACTCTAATATAGTGTGTCAATATAGGCTCCACGGTCCTCAGCGCTGGTGTGTCATAGTTCAAATTCCCCTCGAAAATCTGCCAAGATTAACAACAGGAGAGAAACAGTAGTTATCAGGCGAGCAGTGAGAACGAACTGAAAAATGGCAAGCTTTATTAGGAGCAGCTCGACGTGAGAAACTAAAGCACAGAGCTTTAATGATAGAACAAGCACGAGGGCACGGAGCGCACACCTCTCTCGACTTCATTTCTAATGCAACAAAGCACCAGAGGAAAGAAAGCCTTCGACTTTACTTCTGACATCGTACAGCTGAGCTAGAGCAGAAAAGAAAAGCTGTGGGCCAACACGGCCGTCTGCAACAGCAGGATACCCAGACCTTCAAAAGCACCAGCCTTTGACTTCACACTTCTGAAGTCCTCCAAACCAGACACAAGGTACAACAGGAGACAGACAGAAAAGACACGAGGATGGAATGATATTTGCCAGAGGTAACAATGGCACAGGGCGGAGAATTATGAAGGAATGTTAATGGCCATCAGCTAATGTGTGTCTCCTTTAGTCCTTCAAGTGAAGAACATAAAAAAGAAAAGGTTTTGAGACACCTGGTACTTATATATTTTAACTCAGCTTTGATAGAGGATGAGGTGCATCACTTTATGCTCTCTTCCTCCTTACACGAAGAAATAATTAAGCCTCCAGTCCAATCAATATTTATTACCCTTTTATTTATTTACTTGGTAGATGATAATGTATAGTCATCATGTCTGCTTTGCATAAAGTCTTGATCACCCTGTCAGGGTTTATTTTTATAACAATGATGGTCTGACTGTACATTACCGCGTACATAATTTATCAAATTGTTTTGCATTATGACTGCTATTAGCTGTATAATAATTAGTAATACTGATGAATGTATTCTGAGGTCTCTTAATGTTGCGCTCACAGCGTGCCCGGCTATACGCCGGGGGGAGAGTACATTATACACCCATTTCCAACTTCCTTAAACTCATCAAAAACATCACAATAAACAAACCAAAGCTGATCTGGAACCAGCCCTTAGGAATGTCACAAGTGATACAAACACAAGCATCCTGAATAAACATCCATATTTCCCAAATTTACCTTCAACCCGCTTTTTTATATCTCACCTTGGGTTTATTGCCAGTGGCGTCCATCACCATTTTCCAGTCGGATATGTTGTTAGTGTAGCCCAGTCGAAACTTCTTCATGAAGACCTTGTTATCTCGATGTTTGCCTCCCTGGATGATCAAACCTCGGACCAGTTTCTCTTCACCCAAATCCACCTGCAGCCACTCGTCCGCGTAGGGTTGAGGCTGCGGCAACAGCGTCCAACCCGAGCGGCTGGTCAGCAGACGGGCGTTCTCCGGCACCCATGTGCGCTCTGTGTGGGAGGAGACTGTGATCTGGGCATCTGTGATGAGGCCTGAGACCATTCCCAACATGCCTGAACATGGGTACTCTGTTGAGGGATGGAGTTACAGCGTTAGACTCAAACCAATCACTGGCACTTGGCAACACAAATTGACAGTTGTTTAGCACAAAAACAGCTGTGAAACAGTTGAGCTGTTAGCTGGTTTATGGATGATCTAAACGGGTAGACCATCTCAGACCAGCAACCAACTACAAAACCATACCAGTTATATCAGTGGTTCTTAACAGGGGGGGCCGTGGCCCACAAAGGGGCCCCAGCTGACTTCCAAGGGGGGCCTCAGGATGACTAATAATTAAAAATAAGACAAAATGCATCGAAATTCTTTTTAAAACAACTTAAAACCACAATATTTCTTATTATTTGTTTATTTTTATATTGAATAAACACTTTCCAGTTAATATCATGCTTTGAAATCTTTTATTGGGTAGAAATTTTGAGTTTTTGTGAGCAGCAGGGGGACCTTTGAATATTGTTGAATAAAGTGGGGGCCCTGTAGTCAAAAAGGTTGAGAACCCCTGATCTAGATATCTAGTTTTTGGGACATGGTGGCTATAGTCAAAAAGCTAATGATCATCTTAGACACAGCTTCCAGCTTAAACTAGATTGGTGAAGTGGATGAATTATTGAACAATAACTCGTCTGTGAAAAAATGCATAGTTGTCTGAGGATGAGTCTGAGGAGACGAGAGAAGATAAAGTTGATGTTGGCTGATAACCGTGATAAAATGGTCACACCTCAGTGAACTGTAAATCACTTTTAGCAACAACCCAAAAAAGGACAGAAACAGGCTTAACAAAAAGTGATGAACAGATATTCACGGCACAGGAAAGACGGATGAATTGCACAAAAAACAAATAAAATACCTCTGGTTCTCTTATTGTCTTTCTTTCTCTCCATCTTTCTTTCACCACTGACCTCGTACATTTACACTTTTGTTTGTTTTTCTCAAGCTATCTAATTAAAATCCCTCTCTGGTGCTTTTGAATGCTTTCATCCTTGATCACTCCTACTTTCTTTTTCCTTTTAACTCTGCAGCACCATTCCCACATCCACTTTGTAATCTTTATCTCTCCAAGCTCACTTCCTTCCACCATTGCAATATGATTTGTCACGCTTTGCTACTTTTCAGCAAAGGCAGGTTTGCTTTAAAATTATCAGACGTATACGTTTCACTGCCTGTTTGTTGGCTGTCACGATTTTCGTAGCTTCTCCGACTCTTGGGAATTCGTGACCTGTCAGCAATACGGTAATCTACCATCGGCACCCGTGAAGCAAGGAAGCAACGATCTTGGGCTCTTCACAGATGGACCTAATGTCCCGTGAAATACCACCAGAACAGAGTTTTCATTCACAACGCTTCCTTTGTACTGATGGAGGGAACTTCCTCTGCAGTTGTGGAGCAGAAAGAGCACTTGTCTGTGACCCCTTCACGAGTCCAAATGTGAGTTCCTGACTCATAAAACAACAAATGCTTGAGTCTTTGTTTTTTCCACTGTTTATTTGTGGGTACGGTCATGGTTGTATTTTATTTACCCTGCCAGATTTGGAAAACGCATGTGTGCATAATTTCTCGTACGAGCATGTTAAATTGTTTCAGGACCTTGATGAAACAGATCTGAACTGAGGTGGTTGGACCTCAGCGGCTTGGAAGTACACCAAGTTTATTTTCAATCTTCGGGTCCTGTTTATGGATCTCAGATGTGATTTGGGGATGTTTGGTGAAAGCTCCTGGTGTGGTAGACCCTGATGGACACGCCCGTAGGGTGGACAGGGTCACGTGTATGGTGTGTTGGGTTGTTTTGGGCGCAGCACATAGAAGCTGGGCGGCCACACACGCACAGATGGTTTTATTTACAAACAACGGGAGGAAGTTTATTAATGGCTGTGGGGATGTGGACAGCCTATCAGGACTGAAATGTGTGCGAAACCAACTCCTAACTGCCAGCCGGCTTATCTAAAGTGGGTAGTGTCACTGTCTGATACAGTTGTGATAAACATCTATTAGCATCTTCTAATGATATCTGTGGTGATGCCATAGTACAGTGATGAGTTAAGATGGTAATACCATGGCACTATTTACAAAGCACAATAATTAATTTGGTTACCAGTCAAACCCACAGTCAAACATGAACGGTGACCAATAATAATAATAATTGATTAAAAAAATATATATATACGTAAGTTATAAAATATGGAGATACAATAGTATTTGTTTGCTAGTGGAACTATAAAGGCTTCTCTAATCAGCCGCCAGTCTTTGCCGCATCACCATAAGGGAGCCCGATGTACACTGATGATGTCATAGGGAGGCCCTCGCTCTTGTGATGTGTTTAAAATGCGGTCTGTTCTCGTCCAAAACACGACTGCAACAGCTGCGCTCCAGATCTGCGGCGAACCGCGCGCACACACGCGCATACATACAACCCGAGCTAAATCTGTGTATGCACACCGACTCCAAAAATAAGCATCCTATGCATGTTGTGCATTAAGCAGATAGACGATGCATGATGGCAAACACATTCTCTCCTCCTACACATGCAGAAATGTACTCAGCGGGGAGGCGCTGATGATACGAATGCCTTTGCAATCAAAGCTCTGTGGGGTGGAGCAGAGTCAAAACATGTAGATGAATATGCAAATGAGGCCGGGCCAGCTGGGGCTGAGTGCGGCTGGTGGGTGTGGATCTCGGCATATGTAATGTGTGCATCTGTGAGTGTGCGTGAGAGGTGGAGAGGTTAGGGCTCAGGGGAGGGGGATAGAAGCAGAATTCGGGTTGAAGAAGAGAGGTCGGGAGAGCAACAGTAGCGCACGCATGCTGTTCATGGCATTCATGTTGAATGAAGTACATCCAAACGTGAGGTAACACGAAAGCGCAGATCTTTTTGTTGGCGCGCACACTTGTATACAACGCAAGAGCTACTCGGCGCACACGGGACTCGCAAAAGGCTTTCGGCGGCATGAATAAACACTTTTGCAAAACGTAAACCATCTAATTGAGAGCTCATGCTGGAGTGGCGTGTTGACAAAACAAGACTTCCGTTTGGAGCGTTTTAGCGAATGTAAATTAACACTTTGCTTCTAAACAAAATGTGCGACAAATCGCACATGCGCCAGCGAATACCAACCAGAAATAAGCCCTATTTCTTCGTAACCAACCTGAGATTTTGCATCCGTACACTTCGAAACGCAGAGCGATGCCGGCCTCCCAGGCATAGGGTCGGATCCGGAGGTATCGTGTCAACGTGGGCTTGGGAAGTTTGGATTTAACCACATCTGAAGGGTTGGTGTTCCCCTGGAAAACCTGGCAAACAGAGAGCACACATTAGTTATTTACACTGTTTCTTTAAAGAAACCGCCAAGTGGAGACGTTTGAGGCCAGCAATCCGACACTCCGCGTCAGCCACCAGAAAAACGTGAGGAATGCGTTTAGATTAGCGTCATCGAAAGTGACGATGTAAATCTAGAGACTGCGCTGAATTATCTCTGGAGCCGACTGTGTACAATACAAAAGACACTTTATGATGTCAGAGTCTGGCTTATTGAAAGTTTTGGACGATTCGTTTATACAATGGCCTCTGTTGTTGCTGAAAGCAAACGCAGCAGACACTATGAATCAGCTATGAATTAGACAGTGTTATGTCCATGGCGCTGATTCTTGCTGACAGCTAGCACATGTTCGCTCTAACAGAGATTTGTCGAAGAAACAAGAAATAGCACCAAGACCTCAAAACGTTCTCTCTTTCGTAGCACATCTTGTTTCACAGGTCCTATAGAAAGGTCAGCTGTGGAATTTCGAGTTAAAGCTTCTTGAAGTTCACTTTCTAAGTGAGATGCACTGGGGTGTATTTTGATATTTTTAAGAATGTTGGTAACCAAACAACATTATCCTAAAACACAGAACAATTTACAAAATATCTTCTTTTGAGTTCCACAGAAGAAAGAGTCATATACAGGTTTTAAATGAAATGAAGGTGAGTAAATGATGACAGAGCTTTTCTTTTGAGGTGAACTATTCCCTTAACCCTTAAAAACAACATTACATGTGATACAGTTGTAATGCTTTGCCTCTCAAGATTCTAAACATAATGGTCAAACAATAATCCGCAAAGGAAGTGCATCCAGCATGTTGCTAAGCACCGGGCGCGCAGCATCCGTCTATCCCAGAATCCATGCTGGTAATCGTGTCCCTGGGCACTACTTTTCAAACGCATGTGTCTGGACGGGAGACACATGGTGAGCCGTCCACTATCTTTAAATGTCACACCAATGCTCTGCTCTACTGCTCTAAGTAGTCAAAAGGCTTTCCTTTGTGCAACAACCATACAGCCGAACTGCTGTTTCAGCAGTCTGTAAATGGGCCCTTTACCTCACAAAAGCACTTTAGAGCCCAGCAGACAGAAACAAGGCCGCGCATCTTAAAAACGCAGGCTCTAAAAAGAAAACGGTGTACTTTAGTTGAGGGTCGGAGGAGAAATTGGACCTCTGGGTATATTTAAGTTCAATCTTACTCCCAGGCATGAAGATGTGTCTGCACATACTGTAGACACACAAATACTCGGAAGAGTCTAATTGGCTTGCTTAGCTTGACAGGTCGGCTTCAAAATGGTTAGAGCTGGCACGCAAAGCTGACAAACGTATAAACACATATAAATGAGTATTGCTATGACTCTGCTATGAAACCTAGTGCATTGAAAAAAACTGTTCACCCAAAAATAAAATTCTAGCATCATTTATTTAACCTCACGTCATTTAAAACCTGTATATATACTCTTTTTGCAGTGAAACACAAGAGAAGATATTTTGAGAAATGTCCTTGAAATGTGTGTCAATACAGTGGGAGTCAAGGGATACCGATGTTGTTTGGTTACCAACATTCTTCAAAATATCTTCTTTTGTGTCCTGCAGAATAAAGAAAGTCATACAGGTTTGGAATAACATGAGGGTGAATAAATAACAAAAGGATTTTCATTTTTGTGTCCATCCCTTTATACAGTAAAATGCAACGTATATATACTGTAGGTGACGTTAGCATGTTGCTAAGCTAAAAACAGGCATAAAACGCACACACAAATTGAATAAAATTATTATTAGTAAACAATTTTTATTGATACATGTATTCTTATTGATACCAACGACCAGCTAGGATTTACTGAGTTTGCTGCAATGCATTGTGGGGTTGCCTTTCCTATCAAAGACACAACGTCTTAGTATTAAACTTAAGGCTAAAATACACTACAAGACTTTTGCTCAGATTTTCAGTCTGGACTTGTTGCAGAAAGTCTGTGCCAGTCTGCAGATTTGATCAGTTAGTGTGTTTCTATCTGAAACTTTCAAAACGTCTGCAAGTGTATGATGTCTAGTTTTAAAAAAATCTGTTCAGATTTTATAAATCTTGTAGTGTATTCCAGCCATTACCTATAACCGCTGCGTCCACTGTAACGGGCCTGTCTTAGTTAACCGTTCCGTGTTGAAGGAGACATTAGAGGTAGCTCACCTGATGACTAATCGATCAGCGTCTCGGCCCTCATTCAATCCATCATGGGCTCAAGTGCGATCAACCAGCTGTTCAAACACTCTAAGCCCTCTAAACCTTCCCAGAATTCCTCATTCTCTCACCCTCTCCGTTTGCCACTCTCTGTTTATTAATTCCTTTGTTCTCTCCTTTCATCCTGTAAGGAAAAATCCCTACCACAAATGTTGACATCATTCTTTAAAAGAATAAAGAAAACCAGTCAGACTACTGTGGTGGCTTTGGAGTTGCAGTTCGGTCTCTTTTAACAGAGCTCGCAAATTCAGTCTTTTAAGAGGGAAGATTAGCATACCACACTGGGCACATAATGGAGTCGGAGAAACACAAGCCCTGCAGAACACATGAGCGTGGCATTCCCATCTGGAGCTGGAGCATGGATTGGTGTAATGGACGCATACGGTGCATGGCTACAATGTGAGGAGATGTTTACAGGGCTACCTGCCAAGAAGCTCTAGAAACGGACTTAGTTACAGATTACCTTTATGTTGGACTGAGAAAATAAATGTTTTTTTTACCTGAGCTCCTACCAAGATTTCCAAACTCTATTTCAATGTTAAAATATCACACGTTTTATCGCCAAAAAAAAAAGAAACCAAATCACCTTCTGTTTTGGGCCATCCTTAATAGTGATCCAGTCCTCCCCGTTTGAACTCACATCCACCTTATAGGACTTCACATAGTACTTCTTCTTGGTCTCTTGTGAGATGGCTCCCTGCGTGCCGATTGCAGATACAAAGCGCAAGAACCCGAGATCAACCTGCGGAGAAAGAAAACCGCATTACTTATATATTACTCAGAACTGAGGGAGTATCACTTTAAAAGTGGCTTATCGGGTGTCAAATATTGAGCTCATATGAGCGCAGGTGAGTATTAGAATAAAAGATTAATTTTAATGAATCTCAATTTAATAAAGCGTAGTCGATGTGACGATTTAATTTCCTGAACGGGAGACAAGAGATTATTGGATGAGGAAGGATATCTAACCTCACAGATCCTGTGTTAGGAAAAAAGTAATAGAAAAAGGCACAGAAAAGGAAACAGAATTTCATATGTGTGCTGTGTTGAAAAATGAATGCTTCATAAAAAAATCATGAGTTGTGATGTCATCCCCGCGAGCCTGGAAGGAAAGGGCTTGTGAGAGAATGGTCAGGGGTTAGTGAAAAAGAATACATTGTGTATGTGAACAGAATTGCTATAGTTTCATTCGGTCACAGCTGTAATACATTGTGCTCCGTGTTATTTTTGGTGTGTATGTGTGCCTGCAGGAAAGAACAATGATAAATGAGACCTCTTTAATAGTTCAATTATCTCTCCTAGACAGCAATAAAGGGAAATGAAAAGCAAATTCCAGTATCGTATATTTTTCATCTAAGAAAAAAAGACCTGCATCTCACATATTCTTTAGAGATTCAAAGGAGACCTCAAAACATGATCTCAAGCGATTCTTAAGACTTATTTTCTGGGTGTGTAGTTGGTCTGTTGGACACCCTGTTTCCAACATGATGTACTGTATCTTCTTGGACTTCACCTATCTTACATTATTTATTCTCTGGACATGGACTAGAAACTTTATTTTGAAGCTTGCCTATTTGGCACGTGCATTTTTTAATCAGCATCTTTTGAGGTGTCAACAATTGAATGTAGTTGCATATAAGCAGCGCAGTACAAATTGACTTTTTTGGGGGGAAAGTGGTTTTTTACCAAAAGGAAAAAATAAAATTAAAATAGGACAAACCTACTGTATGAGATTCTAAAGGTTCCTAACTGTGCACAATCTGTATTAAAGAAAACACAGTCAGCGTACCAATATTGAATTTTTTTTCTTCCGTAAGTTTTCAGGACGGACTTTAGCATTGATTCTTTGGACATGCTAAAATACACATGGCAAAAGATGAGAGCTGCTGAGCGGCCAAACATCTGAGATCATAAAGCCTGGCTGAAGAAGAGACATACTGGATCAGTTTCACTCACATCAGCTGATCACAGATCAGAAATAATGAGTACGGCTCATGAGTTATTAATGACTTTCTGCTTCCAACAGCGGAAGCGAAAAAAGGTTAGAGAAAGGGGAAAATGAAACATCCACATATTTACTGTTGTAATGTTCTGTATATGCAAAAGAAATATATACAATAAATATAAAAAAGTGTTGCCCATTTTAACTTTAAAATCAATCCAGTATGAATTAAGCTTAAAGGGATACAGGAGAAACAAGAGATGGAAAGCCAGTTCCTCATGGGAAATCCCTGCTTGACACACTTCATATTCTTGCTCCAAGAAAAAATATCCTTTCCAAAAGCGTATCACACTTCCTTATAAGGAAACAAGTACGTTTTCCTGACAGTGGGCATTTCATCTGACATATTTATGACCACACAAACAACAACAATGAGGTATTCTGTCATTTTTAGAAATAAAGACTGAAACCACATTGGACTTAAAACTGAGTTGAACAGTATTCATACAGTAACTGGTGTGACTTTGCAGGTTTAAAACAATCAGTCCGGCCTTGAAAGTTGCAGTGAGAAAGTAAAAACTGGAATCTATGCGTCCGTCGAGAACAAAGTGTTCTCAAACAATGTTGACGCTGCGAACCGTTGCCTGAATTATTTTTTTTACTTCCACGTTTTTTATGTTAGGGGTTATGTAAGAGTCCAGACTGATGCCATTTAATTTACAAATACATTAACATCCCTTCCAATGATATCATACACATCCAACGTGTGTGAGCATTGCAACATGATCAAATAAATGAAACTGTATAAAACCTCATTGTTACTGTAATTTCCTTGCTATCAAAAGCCCAAGCCCAAGTTTTTATAATTCTGTCATGGGAAAGTTTTGGTACATGTTTTCCTCACAGTCCATCTGTGAAATACGGACCTCGGTAGATATTTCAGAGCTAATTCAATTAACAGTGTGTGTTTTATTAGCCTGTGAGAGAGTGTGTGCATGTTTTAGAAGAAAGCGTTCTTGCCCGAGATATCAAATCTGCTTAAACTCTACTTAACACTTACTGAAGTTTCTCATGCTATCTGTATTGAACTAAACAAGCATCATGTTTGGTGGTTTCCTAAAAATAAAATACATAAAAAGTGATAAAAGACAAATCTCGAATTTGCTCTCAACAGAACACCTTCTGTCCAGAAAATATTTATAAGACATTTCTATTTTTTTCTTATGTGAAGAAAGTTGTGATTCTTACATTTCTACATTTTCTGAAAGAAAGTGTCAAATAACATTTTTCTGTTTGTCATTTTCTTTTCAATTTCACCCTTGTCTTTCATAAAGCGGACAACAAAAATCCACATATTGGTCAATCATTGAAACCACGACTGCTCTTGTGTATCTAAGGCTCAAGCACCATCTGGTGCAGGTTAGCCGAGAGGAACTAAGACATTGAGCAGACAGATGCCCAGTCAAAAGCAAACACAAATGTGGGACGGCAGGTTTCACAGGGCAAAGTTCTACTTCATCCATCAAACCGCAGCTTCCTCTCCCTAGCCCATCCCACGACACCTGGTCGCTCTGAAGGCTCCTCTGAAATTCCATTAACTACAGGTATAATTAATTCACATTTTCATGAAAATTGTATTACTGCCAGCTGAGAGATCTATAGGCTCCTGGAAGACCTCCCATTCATCACCCAATTTACCTGGTGGAATTAGCCAGCGATATTTTTAGCCTTCTAGTGATTTTATTTTTTTTAATTATGCACATGTGCCCGAGTGCTGATCATCCACTTCTTTTTCAGGGAGAGAAAACCCAAACCACCCACTAGTTGAGGACAATCACCATTATGAAAATGGTGCTTTTTAAGTGGGCCTTAAAAATATTATTTTGCCAAACTCGGGTAGGATGGACTCGACCTTATTATTATCATTTAAACGAGAAAAGAACATGTATTTTAAATATATATTAATATAGAAATATACTGTATGTAATATTTATAAATATATAAATTGATTTCATCAAGCCTTCTTAGAAAGCTTTCACACCTGACTCATTTAGTACGGCTGAATCGCACTAGAGTTCGTTTTTCTTCTTGGTGCGGTTCGTTTGGGCAGGTGTGAATGCAGTAATCGCACTCGAGTGTGCACCAAAAGCGCACCAAATAAGCGAACCGAGACCTGCTTAAAGAGGTGGACTAAACCAGCTGCTGTAGTCAGCTGCGCTGTCCATTATGGAATGATGACAACTGTTTGTTGACAGTTTCCACTAGCATGGCAGCTCGTGGACAAACTTGGAGTTATGAGGAGATGCGGAGCCCCGTAGAAGTTTGGTCTGATGACCATATTACATCCCAACTTTCGAAAACTCACAAGAACAGCACGATATTTTCATTGTTTAGCAAACAACTCAGGGAAAGGGGGTTTAATAGATCTGTGGAACAAAGCCGGGTAAAGGTAAAGAAACTCCGCCAGCAGTACATCCAAGTGCGGGATGTACAAATTCCCCTGGTACGATGACCTCGATAATATACTTGGGACAACACCCGACGCTGACCCGGTGGATGTTGGTGAGATTGCCATCAGCGCTAACAATGATGCGACTGTTGCTAGCACAGTTGACCGGGCTAACGTTACCACATCTGACACGCGATATTGACGGTGAGTTTATTTCGTATAAAAAAGTAGTTTAGGAAATACGTTCTCTCGCCAACGAGTGATGTGGATGTTGTCACGTGACTGCATTTTGGTTAGTTTCAACTGGTTCGGACCAAAGCAATCAGTGCGGTCTGAAAAGGAACCAACACCGCTGGAAAATGCTACAATGTATCATTTTTTGCCATTGGTCCGGACCAAATGAACTGAACTAAAGGTGAGAAAGCGCCCTTATTGTCCAACCCCTCCCCTTAAACATCCCATCCTACAGAGACCACTTTCATTACCTAATCGATTTCAAAGGCATATAATCAAGTCCCGTCCTTCTTTTTAACAATAAGCTGATGGATAACTAATAGACTATTCTGTCCATTTAAGAAATGGACTTCCCCAGACAAGCAGAACACAGACTATAGCCTCTATGGACCTTCATGTTTTAAACATGCACCTGTATTAATATTTAATCACTAGAATTTGATATTAAGGAAGATATCTCACAATTTCAGATTAATAACATGCATGAAGATGATTTAAAATCATGGTTAGACTGTACCTCGTGCAGGTGTGTTGCTAGCAGGGTGGCCTAGCTTGACACCAGTTCTGTGGGCTTCGTCAGTAGAGACTCTCATGTTAATTACAGTCCCACTGTCTAATTACTCATCAGCTGGCAGGAGAACAGCATCGGCTCAAAATAGCAGCCGCTTATCCCTTAATTGAAGAACGAAAAACCTAAGCAAAACAATGGAGAGCGGACGTAGATGACCATCGCTAATAGAAAACACATGCAGATGACATGCGAACGAAAACAGGATACGGCAAAGCGCGATGCTACAAGGAATGACATTTCACCCGCCGAACTGTCCCATTTGCGCTATTTCCCTCTCTTCCTAGATAAACTCGGGCTCAAGTGCCTGAGAGAAATGTTTTTCTCAGAGGAAGTCTGTAATTAGTGCCTGCTTGATGGTCCTGGAATTCCGACCTGTTTTTGTAGCAAAATGGGTCGGCGACGCATTGGCACAGTGAGCAGGAATAAGAGGGTGGGGTGTTGGCTTAAAATCATTGTTTTCATCTAGCGACCTGGCACATTCCCTTCTCACCTCCATCAATCACGTTGATGGCTTTCTGTTGAACTGGCTGACACGAAACCTGGCTGGCACTCCACAGTCGCGGACTTTCGTGGCCCCTTATTGTTTAGGCCGCTCTGCCCTCTTGTCCGGGGTCTTTTAATGAACACGATAAAGGCAAACATCCTCTCCTGCGACGCTAGACGACGAGCTCTCACGTCTCTGTGAATCAAATCATTCAGCCGAACAGCAGGACACACGTATGCAGCAGGTTCTTAAATGAACCACTGTGTATTCAAAGCACCATTGCATATATGCAAATGGTTGACGTGTTTTGGTGAACCCATGGATGAGAGCGTTTGGTAGGCGGCGGTTAATGTAACAAAACACGCTCTATAAAGAGCGACTTCTATTCAAAAATAAGGAGCTAGACGGGAGAGGCTTTCAAGTATTGATGGTTGACTTTTTCCAAGATCAAAATGCATAATTCATAAAAGCTCTTTGATCAGTGGCCGACGTTCGAGTGGATGAGCTCGCATTTATTGCATCACTTGCAGTATGCGAAATATCCCAGCAGGTCTACCAATCAGAATTCATTCTTTGTTATGCCAGACTCTCCAATGAGCCTTCCATGAGATCCCTCACAACGTAGGTTACGGTCTTCTGTAAATCGGAAGTCTCCTCATGTGTGAGTCAAAATGTGTTGTGCAGATGTAAATATCCCTCCGCGTCACGCTTTAACAAAGTCTTCCGATTGAAACCAGGCCCTATACCCATAAATACAGCACGCTGGAAGTCTTCATAGCTAGACGCTTGTGCTTTGGGTGAACGTAGTGTAAAGGTCGGACAACCGGTGGTTGATTGTTGAGTCCATCAAAATATTCACAACTCAAACATACTGTATCAGTAAAAAAACTTAAGAAAGCCATGTGCTTGTCAGGTACACATGGACAAAGATTACATTTCCTGACCCTGGACTAAACATCAGGAGTGGCATGCTGGGAGCATAGACCGATTTAAATTGAAAGGATTAAGATGCATGACAAATTCGGCCTTTTTGACACCTTCTGGACGAAACAGGGAAATTTAACACAGAAGAACCTTCCGTGAATAATATAAGTGTCCTGTAAATTACATTCGAGAGCGTAAATGTAATAAATAATGAACTGATAATATGCGTAGGATGCGGGAGCGAGTGCCAAGATGTGCGTGCCAAGTGGACTGTGCCATTAGATGGAGAAAGCCTGTTGTGGAGGCTCGTGTTGCTTAATGAAAGCCAAATGAAGAATTCCACTCTTTTAATAACGCTCGTTATAATTAAACTCCTCCACAAGTGCCGGGCACGCGAGAGAGGGGGGAGAACGAGAGCAGGACGTCTCCAAATTATAAATCATTCATCCTCGGTAGGGATCCGCCTTTGTTCCCTTGGAAACAGATGTGCGAGGTTCAACTTTGACATGTGATTGGCGGAAAGGGATTCACGGGGCACGGCTCGTGAGGGCTGAAACAGAATACGTTTGATTTGCCGAAATTTCTCCAAGTAAAAAAAGCACCCTTCCTCTAATCAATACTCTTTGGAGAATTCAAAGCGGTTGTAAAATGGTGCTCTCTCCCGCTCAATACGGCACCGTGGGAGGCGAGTCATTTAGAGTTTCATTAATATCTGTAATGACAAAACAAGTTCAGCAAGCCAAGAGGGTGAACATTTGCAAAGTCTACTTAATTATCCTGAATAAAATATGAAGTGGCAAGTGTGAAATGATGTGGAACCGATTGGTTTGGGTGCTGGAAGAGAAATATTGCTCGGTTTCTCTTCAGGCCACAAGTTAAAAAAACTCATTCGATCCAAACAGATGCAGAATCTACTGACAACTCCTTAGGGGTTGGATACAAGTGAAAACATTTAGCATGCCGAACAATGACAAATACATTTGCCAATGTCTTTTATTTCAAATGATGGGTTGTAAAATGAGTAGAGACCAATTATTGACTGTTTTTCAAAGAACATACATGTAATGGTGGAGTGTCAGTATTGTTCATTGCACAAAACAACATTCCCAATCGATACCACATTGACAAAGACCAGTAATCTATAACTGTACCGAAGAAAAAGACAAATAGATTTAAACACAATAGTCACAATGCTTATCTTGTCTACGTCCTTTGAGCTAAACAAAAAGAAATACGCTATAGTTCCACAAAATGCTTTTAAAACCATACATGTATCTCGTTCACAACAGAACCAAGAATTAAACATCAGGATTCCTCGCTGTTGGTGACGTGAGGCACCTTTCACTAATTCAATTATGCTCTGAATCAGAACACGAAGTCTGAGACAATATTTTGATAGCAATAAAGAAAGTCTGCTTAACAGACCTCCCCTGGCAAATATTTGGCCGTGGGTCACATCTGTTATTAGTCTCCAGAGGAGACTGTTTGGAGCAAACTTTCCAGTCAGGCAAAGATGATAAAACAAGTCTGGGTTTTGAGGGTACCCTGGAGGTTTGGGTCACAGAAAAAACCCTGACATAAACGGCCTGTTAAGGTGCCGCAATGTTTGTGTAACTAACACAATGACTACTGCCCAGACTTTCTCACAGATTCATTGAACCGAAATAGACGTGCAAATGATCTGTGGAGCGATGCGTTTAATAGAATATATAGAGTGGGTCACACAAAAAATAAAAATCCTGTAATTCCAAACACTGATAACTTCTTGTATACTTCTTTTAAGATGCTTTATCGTCAGTGTCCATTCACTTTTATTGGGTGTAAAAAAGAAACATGAATATTCTACCATATCTGTTTGGGTTTCCAGTCATTCAAACTGGGAATGACTTGAGAGTGAGTAAATAATGGGTAACACTTTACTACAATGTATAAAGTTGTGTTTGTTAACATTACTTAATGCATTAGCTAGCATGAACTAACAATGAACAATACTTCAACAGTGTTTAATAATCGTTATGTTATTTATAAGTTGTATCACATAAAATCAAATAAAATAAGTATTTATATAAAATAATATTAAATTAATAAAAACTATATTGCTATACTTTTTCATGTCAGCTAATGCATTTATTACCGTAAACCTTATTAAGTTTTACAAAATTATGACAACTACTCTTTAAGCAGGAGTGAAACAGTATCCGTGGGTTTTACTAAACATTTCATAGACAACGAAGAAAAAAAACACAAGTATTATTGCAGGTCTTTGATAGAGAATAATAAAGAATAGAGAAATGTGAATAGAGAAAGCCAGTAGCAAAGCTGCTGGATCAACTTTAACTTAGATTCTACTTGGAGAAAGTTTCAAACACAGAAAGCAAAAGTGTGGGGGAGTTTTGCAAACTTTTATTCTGTAGCATCGCTGCTTCTCTATTCTTCAAAAAATACCACAGCAGCGTCTCTTCTCTCTGAAGGACAAATCCCTCTTCCATTACTCATTAATGAAAGGTCGTATGAAAGATCTACATGCGGGCGAGAGAGTGCAATTCGTGCGGTACCTGAATCCATTCCTTGTTCGAGTCCTCCGCGGGGGTCCAACCATTTTCAGGGCTGTTCAGTCTAGAACGCTCCGGAGACCAGTGCTGGTTGTACTGGGATGAAGCCGCAATCTGGTCTGAATGGATTTCACCGGTTTCCATGCCCAAGGGCTCAGTGCAGTCAAAGTCTGAAAGAGAGAGAAAGAAAACTATTAAAATGTATCTAAATATAGAATACATCAGATCACAACCCAAACCAAGGCCTTCCTCTTGGGAATGGACCACTTAGCAACAAAGTACCATGAGTTTCCATCGCTTGGCTTTGGAATAGCACACTCTTTCTCTCTCCCTCCTTACAGGAAAAGTCTATTTAATGGAAGCACATTAAGACGCAAAGCTTTATTCATAAAACATTCAGGTTAAGCTCTTAAGTCCAGCAACAAGAGTCATGAGGTACATAAAAGAAATGCCTTTGGAAGGTTCCCTTTCGCCAGTAGAAACATGGCAGGGCAATTTCTCCACGGTCAGCGTTTGGAGAAATGGAAAGGCAGAGATGGCCACGGGGTGTCTGTGTTTTCAGAAGCAAGAAACAAGGGCCGTACGTCACCCTGCATGCCACGCCACCCAAGATAGACTTACGCCTGATTGTTTTGTGACGTTATGGTGAAGTCATCCTGAGACATGAAGGCCGTGTGTCTGAGACAGGCAGAGTTCACGCTCTGACCCCTGAGGGTCTTCAACCAGACGCTTCGGCACAGAACTTAGGGCTCTGAGACGCTGCAAACTTTGAGACTGAAGTAGAAGACATGGTCATTTATTTGCAAAAGGTCACAGGTAGCAGGCAAACACAGATGCGCAAACACAAACTGTAGCTTTGAAAGGAAAAGAAACGCATGGAGGAACAGGGTGAGCTCACGTTCACTAATATTTACAGAAAGGTGCAGAGCATGCAGGTCACATACACAATTACAGGCAACATGGGCCAAATATGCAGGCCTCGTGAACACATGTAGCAGATGGAGAAAGCGTTAGATAGACAAGAGTTGCTGTAGGGATCTTCCTTTTTAGGGCATTTAAGAAACATTTCCAGTGCTCAAAATGAAAATGCTATGGGCAACTTCATATACATAATATACAATCCCAGAATGCAATGCAACAGGGTCCAAAACTAGACAGAATGGAATTGTATTTGATCTAATACTAAAAAAGGAACTAATTAAAACAGACAATTTAAATAATACCCCTTAAAAATGCACCAAGGTTAACCACATTTTCTATCAAAATGCCATATTTACAACAGTTATGGTTATTACTAACTCTGACGAGTTGGTATTAATAAATGTAATCATCAACAACAATTTAAACACTTCCTGCCCTGTTTAAACAAGATCCTGTTATTTATGATAGTTTTAGAGAACCTAAGTGATAGTATTTCGGTGGAAACTATTACTACTATAGTGTAAATTGTGGGGGTTTTTGTTCGTTCAATTTTTGTTCTTATTGTTTATTCTTAGTATTTTTAGTGATTTATGCTTATTCTCATTTATATTTTGTCTTTGTCCTGAGAGGAATGGCCAAAATAAGAATTTCACTGTACCGAAGTACAGTAGACAATAAAGATCCTGAATTGAATTGAACTGAGCTGATAATGTTGGTACTAGCTTTTCAACATGCGATAAACAGCTAATTTAATTGCGAGCGTTCAGTCTTTTATATTCTTCATATGCTTCTCTCTTTCCCCCTTTCAAATTTACAGCTCCACTAAATCTTAACACGACGTGCACCTGATCGCTCATTCTCTTCTGCTCTGTTTTATCTCTGTATCTCTCTATTAAGTCATCTATCTGCTCTCCGCCCCTTTTGTTCTTCAAAACAATGACTTGAAAACAACCAGATCTCGGGTCTGATAACATCTGGCATCTGTCAATGTTCGGTCCCACTCCACTAAGACCATAAATCTGTGGTTCTCAGACTCGCACTTGAAAAAATCCTAAGCACAAAGACTTATTGCCAATATCTAATCTCCTTCTTTCCTGCAGAGAACAATATAGCGGTAAACACGTTGAGCTGTGAGCGCGGCGGCCTCAGAATGTAAATTTATGGAGGCAATAAATAATTGATAGACTGCGACTGTTCGGCAAATTCCCCGCTGAGAACACACTGAAAGTATTCTTGAGCGTGGATGTTGTACACACCTTGTTCTGGGAGCTCAAGCTGAAATATAACATGTTACAGGGCTCTTAGTATTAATGGGCAACATATTTAAAAATAAGGAGTAAGTTAAAGCTAATCTCATTGCATTGTAAATAAAATCACGAGTTTAACCAGAAACAGATTTCTATGTGGATAAAATGCAGCTAGATGTTACTATAAGAAATACAGCAGATGGTTTTGTATGTTTCTTGTTGGTCCAAGTCAGTTATTCATGATCATTTGTTCCAAGCTGGTCTACAAGATTGATAGACTGCTCAATTGTAGATCGAGTCTCAACCTTTAGTGAACCATCTCAGGCAAGCTGGTGAGAGCTGGTAGATCACTACAGACTCAAAACAAAGCAACTGTTTTTTTTAGCAAGGTAATAAATATGTTTATATAACAAACAGACAGACTGAGACAGACAAACAGACAGTCAGCAGGTTAGAAAGAACAAAATGTCTGAAGACAGATTTACGTGCATAGATGATTGTAGCCAAGAGATAGTAATGTGTTCCTTAATGTAATGTTTGCTCAGGGCATTTCTTAAATTAGGGTGGAGAGGTGAACCCTCTGGGAAAACTAGATTGAAAAAACTCAAATTGGGTAAAAGTGTGTGTGTTGTGTGTGTGTAAAGCAACCTCCATCGAGGAGGACACATGGGTCATGACTCCTAACACATTCACTTAATGAAAGTGAGCCACAGCTGGGTGTGACGTATTAATGTAATAACTTCCCACGGCACTATATATATGTATGTGAGTGTGTGGGAGCACATGTGTATTTGGGTTTCAACCATTCACACTCTAATTACTCGCTTAAAATGAACACAGTCATTTATGAATCATACTGTCCTACCATCTAGTAAAATACCCAACCACAGTAAACTCACTGAGGTTCTGCATGGACATATATTCAAACATATTATTGAACTGAATATGGTGACATACCAAGATCAGTCCA
The DNA here is from genome assembly GCF_024868665.1 of Triplophysa rosa. Lineage (NCBI taxonomy): Eukaryota > Metazoa > Chordata > Actinopteri > Cypriniformes > Nemacheilidae > Triplophysa > Triplophysa rosa. The sequence continues at coordinate 8,223,579 of NC_079912.1, forward strand.
TCAGTCCTCTTTCCCTGATGTACACTGGTAAGATTATAATAACATTCATAAAATCAAGCTGATTTTTAAGGTAATTTGATGTCATTTGACTTCACAACATATAAAGATAGGTATGTAAATTGACCTGCAATTTAATGTTTCAAACAGAGATGGCGATATAGCGTCAAAAGTTACAGGGTGCATCTTTAAACAATGCAGTTCTGACTTACCATCTGGGACCGTCCTTTCCAAAACAGTGAAATTTGCTGAGAATCCCTCTTTTGCAATGGCACTATCCGTGTTGATTGTCAAAGCCAAGATCCCGGTGTAGGATATGATCCGTCCGGGTGTATTCTGCCCACAATATCTGCCAACATATGGACCAACTGGAGTAGAAGAAAAAGCAAAGATGAGTCATATTATTCCTTGTTAATGGCTTTAAAAGTTGAAGTTTATCAATCAATCAGATCAAATCAGTAGAATTGTTTAAACTAGAGTGACATTGGTCGACTTTGTACAACTTTGCTGAAAGACCAGAACGTACGCTCTACCTCTTCTTGTTAATGGAAATGAAACAGCCACTGTCTGTTAGTTTCTGTGACCTTGGGCTTCTGTTTTCTGCGGTGGTCATAAATTCCAGCACTTATTGTTCAGTCCAGGGTCACTCTGATGTGACTTCCTAGAAGCCACTTTGAAAGAAAAACGTGTATGGTGGATGAACAATAAGGAAGGAACCAAACATAACCAGTAAATGGAGAGGTATGGAATGCATTCAGCTGAGGATAGTAAACGTATCAAAGCTGTGTTGAGAAATAAGGAGAAAAAGGTTCTTTTGACACTTAGTTTACCCTTTGGTTAATATCTTTCATAACCCCAGGTTATGGCCACGTTTAACTTTTCCACACTTGTGATTCTGAAAGGAGGGTGACACGGTCCACCTATAACCTTAATGTTCCAAAGCGGTGCCAACGGTATACAGTGTAAAATAATGCAGCGTCAAAATGGAGAGTTTTTTCACAAACAACCAATCATAAGCTACCTTGAACGGTGGCTGATACTGAAAGTCACTAACATTGCACCTAACATCTCCTTTTGTGTTTCGCTTAAGTAATTTGAACAACATAAGGGTAAGTAAATGGCAGAATTTGAGACAGTTCTTTAATAATGAGACAGGATGGGCTAAAAAGAAAGATATTGCAAAGAACTTGCAAGATGCGCGAGTGGGCGACGCAAATAAAGTAATTAAAAAGAAATTGAAATCTTCTCTCAAGGTCTGTTGTATTTCTGAAGAGGAACGCCGTGATTGGCTTCTCATAAAGAGTCTTCAAGAACATGTCTATTACAGCCCAACAGAGATGAAACAGACCTGCCTGTTTGCGTGTAAACGTTTATAGAAAACAGAAAGTCGTGCTGTCTTACGTTCATTTTAATCATCATAAGTCTCCACAGGACGTGGAAGCAGGTTAATTCAAGAGTACTTCATATAAATGCATGTGCTCTTGTGTATTGGAAAGCTGCTGGGTGTGGCAAACCACTCGGATTATCCACATGACTCAACAGAGCTATGAAATTTTAAAGAGCCCCTCCATGAACCCATCCTGCATGTTGGAGAAGTGGGCGGCCAGTTGGCGACGGAGGGGTGGGCCGGGGGGTTGGCAGTGGATTGAAGTCATAGAAGCCTCTGTCTCATGTCTTTCCACACTAATGCACTATTGATTGGTGTGGCTCCACAGGTAATGCAGCTTGTGTCTGAACCGTAGAGAGAAGACACATCAAGGCCCTTGAGCACCTTTCAAAGCCTTGTTTGGTGCCAACCTCTTAACCCTTTCTCCGAACGTGTGCACCAACATCGGTGGCATATTTTTCATGACAGATTCCTTGACATATGTCTATCGAGGCTCTGATGAAGCCCACAGCCTCTGTTCTGTCTTGGCCTGCTCATGAAAGCCTAGGGTTTGGTCAAACTTGATAGATAGTTAGTTGTGTTGAAGTCTTTTGACTGTATCTAATAAACTTACAAATTTCATTGAAACTAATTTGAAAAAAAATTAAGCTGCGATTTTCAGATCAAAGGTGTCATTTCTTCTCTGCTTCACTTCTCTGGCGAGACAAAAGTCGATAATGAAGTGGAAACAGAACAAAACCTCTGCTCCTCACCGACTTCCTTCCCATTTTGAGCTGGAATCTGCGTTTCTGCAGCCCGAGTACACACGCACACACTAAAAAGTAATTATCTTGAAGAAAAGAATATTTTTGGTGGAGTTATGACAACAGTCTGCATTCCAGACTCCCCCACCCAACCGAGGGAAAACCGCAGTCTTGAATGCAGAGAGACAAATATGGAAGAGAAAAACTATTCACCGAAAATGATTAAACTACAACTATTAACAGAACAGAAAGCTTCGGGGAACATATTTTCACAAACAGATTCTCCTTTCTTATACAGCAAAGTCACATGTGTATGTGTGTGTCTAAACAAGACTTTTGTCCATACTTTGGACAATTAGTTTTGCTTATGAAACCAAGAACTGTTTTGGGGCCAAGCATCTATTTTCCCCTAGAGATCATTCACAATGCGTTGTATTCAGAAACAGTATCTGGCTTCTATGTTAAAGGCCACGTTCACAAGACCAAGACGAGGCCCTCCCGTTGCCTTCTGTGTCTGCGGTGAAGTACATTAGTGTTGCTTTTGTAACTGGCGCATGCTAATTTATTTATTAGTTCTTAACTCGTTCCATAAAACATTTGTTGAGAAGCGTGTCATTACTTGCCGAATGATAACACGGACAAAACCATTAGACATACATTGATGGAGGGATACAAACCATATCTTGCTACTAACTAGTATATCACAAAGACTTAAGTAACTATGACCCCAGAAGTCACATGACTTGACAGCATAGCACTGCCCTGGCAACTGTTGCATGGACAAACACCACTCTCATTTTCTTCAGAAATTGTATTACATCCATCGTTCCTGTTTCGAATTATCAGACTTTATTGTCGCTAGGCCTTTGAACTGCAATTATTTGAAACAAACATCATCTGCTCCTTTGTTTCATGCATTGATTTTTCGATTCGGAGCTCTCCGATGACTCACCTCCGGGGAATCCGTCCCAAATCTCCAGGCGGTCGTAGCGGCAGAACACTCCAGCAGGTGGCTGAGGGTCCGGCTCCAGCTCGAAGCTCTCGAACTCCAGAATGATTTCCGACATCTTGGGGGCGAAGATCATGAAGGTGCAGTCCAGGTTGTTGGGGTACTTCTCCGGAAAGCCGGGAGACTTGATGACTCCGCTGCTGGAGGTGAAGTTCCTGGAACATTCCGGACCTGAGATGGGGAGGAAGGAGAAAGAGTACGCAAGTTAGTGTTCACTGAGACAAAGAGACCAAAGGAAAAAACAAACAGAAGGAGAAAACCCGGTGGTCTGTGTTGTGTTTCATGAGTGTATAGTTTATGGGCCGTGGTGGAGCCCACCCTGCCTGGGATGAGGTTTGTTGCCTCTTTTCTTGAATGTGTGGTCTATGACCAACATGAAATAAAAAAACGTACAAGCACATATGAGACTTTACCTATTAAATGTTTAATAAGTACAGCACTCTGTGCTGTAAGGTTGATGCTTAAAATAACACAAGAAACTGTGAAATGAGGTCATCATTCTCATAGTACTCCTTTTACAAATATGTGCACACACTTTTACATCAGCGAGTCATAACATTGGCAAACGGGCTTTCTGTTGATGTACTGTATTGTTGAAGTTCACACATACATCACCGATTTACACTTAACATGACTGCCGCCCCACTAAAGCTGTTGTGTGATGAATAGTCTCCGAGATCTCTGAGTAATTACGCTCTTGTTACAGAGCAATGCACACAGGATCACCTCTGGATCATCAACACCCAAATGTCAACATTATGTGTAGTGCCTAATGTAAGGTGGAATCCCATCATGGTTTTTTACCGCGGGTGCAAAAGTTTAAAGATCGCGAACCAGTCTAGAGATTACACGTGACGAATAATGATGTCAGCATGGCTTCAGCATTAATATTAAAGAAATAAAACAAATCTGTTAAGGACAGCAAAGGCACAAAATTGAATTATTTGGGAATCTTGTTGGGTGCGTAAGCCATTAAAATCTCCACACACACACACATTTATTTTTCTCATGCGCTCTCAAGCAAATGACCAGCATGGGAATTTGAGTCTAAAGTGAGTTGACATTTAGTGCACTTCTTGGTTGCTTTTTAAACAGCAGGACATAAATTCCATACAGCTGTAAAGTTCCACGGCTTTAATACCTTTTCTTTTAAAAATAAGAATAAAGTATCACTTCCCAAAGCCTTCCCAAACCTAACAGGCCTCCACGCTAATGCACTGAAACGCGGGACATCTGTGTCTGCACATGGAGAGAAGCAGGACAGGGTAATTGCAGAAACACTTTATCAGGTTAAAAGCTGTTAGCTGAATGATCTGCAATCACAGTTTCCAAAAGCGTTCCAAGTTATCAAAAAGTTTTTAGATTTCCAACAAAACATTTGATGATGGAGCCAAAAATATTCAACTTAAGTTTTCATTTTTAGCTGTGTATGTTCCGGCACTAGCAGACACACACACTGAATTTCATAAAGAATATATTCAAGATAATCTTCAGAGAGAAACGATAATATCTGTGGCATTTCCACAGGCGAAAAGGAATTGCAGCTGAAGAATAATTTTTGTCTGCACCATCTCCTACTCTGTTTATAACATCTTTTTTTTTCAGTAAAGCACCTTTTGACAGCTTTCATTTTACGTATGTGAGTGCTTCCGTTCTAGCCACACATGCTAGGTTTCATTCTGTGTTCTGAAATGTCCTGGGTTTGCCACATACTTCAAAATTTATCTTTCAAATCAAGTACTTCATGGCAAAGAAACATTTGAAAGAATCTGAAAAAAACTAAAAGGAAAACAAGAGACAGCGTAACCATATGAATGATCGCAATATGCTTATTAAATGTAAAGAATTGTAGTTTAAGTATATTTGTGTATATAGCTTCATTCATGTTTACATATGTGGTGGGATTGTAATCTATTTGTGTGCACTTGTGATTGTGTTTCTCATAAGGGTTCGGAGTCATGCCACTATTATTGCTAACCACAAATGTTTAAAACCTCCACAAATTCCTATGTGACTGGGTTGGTTTTTGTAGTTATTCGCAAGTCGTTGAGAAAAACTTTACAAGAGAACGACTGAGGAAAACTGAGATGACAAACAGGAGGAACTTTCAAGCCTGTAAACCCAAGCCAAACAAATAAAGCGTTGTAAGAACCATCCAGCTACTCTGTCTCCTCTCACAACCCCAAATACTTTCAAGTCATTCTGAACTACATTTACACTTAAACACCAGAATTTATGGGTGAATGGTAAAGTGGTACTGAAAAAAACAGACAGTTGATTCATAGATGCTAATCGCTAATTCTGACGTTAATGGCTAGCTTTAGCACGATTTATTTTAAAGGGCTTCCCGAACAAATGTATACACAAAAGGCTTGTTTTCAGTAAAGTGAAGTGGCTAAAGCTGTCAACCTCTATGGATTTTCCCAGTTTATTTTACAGGCCAGAGGCAATGCTTAAAAAAATCGCTTGCAGGTCCTCTCTTAATAAAACAACACTGTGCTCAACAGCACGGTAAGGTACTCCTCAGCTGTAATGCTAAAGTTGGTTTTGCATTCATCTATATTACAGCACAGTGTTGAAAACGCACGCTAACATGGCTATGCTAACATTCAGAGTTTTTACAGTGAATGGCATTAGATATGCAACTGATCCCTCGGCACACTACTAAATTTGTATAATGCTGAAGCAGGAATAAAATGGCTTAAGGTGTTCTGGGTCTAGTGAGCTAATCGCTGTTGTTTATATTCCATATATCTTCAGGGAAAATAATTAATCTAGACGCACACATCCACGCACTTTTCATCAGCGTTTACCCTCCTGGCTACGCTGAGACAGGTTAATGGCCGCGATGAGAAGCAAAGTTTGGCCACACTTTCCAACAAACATTCATCTGAAATCACAGCTGTGGGGTTACCCGAACACACACTTACACACACATAATCCACAGTTGCTGAAACATCATTTAGCCAGCCGGCGTTGCTGACGGTTCCCCTTGAGAATGAGAGTAGGCCTGTAACAGTTTGTGTCTTGGATTTCATTAGGCCTGTGTGGTAATATAGAGGTAAAGCTGGGGGAGTATATAGAAGAATGACACGCTTGCTTTGCCAGATGTGACCTATGCCACTGGCCTGTAAAAAACAACTAAACTAGTTAGAAACAACTAAACTGGTTACGGACAAGCTGGCCTCTGCATACAATCCTTTTGTGTTGACACAGGTGCCATTGTAAAGACGTTCAGATACCAACTCTGTGATAAATGGCCTAGCATGACATGAGCAACACTGAGGATGACTTTCAGCATGGCGGAGCAAGTCAATGTCTTAAGGCAAGTCAGCTTTTCTTAGTGATGATTGCGATTTCCCCTGTTTATTTATCTACGAGTGGTCTTCTCCTCTACTTTCTAGACGAGTTTAACGTCCTTAACTCCCACACCGTCCATCCACGCATCTTTCTTCTCAAACATCAGCATCTTACAATTGAAGTGGCGTGGAAAATTGCAGAGCCGTTAACTAAATGCATATGCCTCCTTCCTTCCACCCAGTGAAAGGCCATTTAGGTGATGCCATGGCAAGACAAGATGACACAATAACTACATTCTCCTCGGATGGGATGCCCGAGTTTCAAAAACCATCTAAAAGCCTCTTGTTATAGACGCTGTGAAAGAAACTCTGATAGAAAGAATGTCATGTCTGGGAAACCGTAGAGGTATGAAAACCCCAGAGGAATGATCTTCGTTAGATAACCATGCTGTCGGGTCAGGCTTGATTGCATTTGTAGATAGAAGCAGTGGTGAGATTCTCATCTCTTATCTTTACTGTGTGTGTACCTCTCAGAATTTCTCACCCTACCTTCTCTCTCTCTCTCTCTCTCTCTCTTCAGTTTCTTTGTCACCTTCACACTTTTTCTGAACAGATTTTTATTCATCTTTTGTGTTCTCCTGTAATCTTCACACAAACCCTCTCCTTGTTTCACATACCCGTTCCTCTACAATCTCTCTCTGTCTCTCCCCAAGTTCCACATTTCATCATTCCTTACAAAATGGATAGTTCTGACTCTAAAATCTGTTTTATAAAATCAAAACGACCAGAGGCAGTGTGTTACAGTGATTTTACCACAGCTAAAGTGAACATTGAGTGACATTCACAACCCACTTCCTCAATATGTCGTATTTCACAGTGAAACAGCATATTAAAGGGTAAAGAACATTGAGCAGGAACGTGATTTTATCCCTTAAAATACAATTCAATACATTAAATAATACATTTCCATATATTGAAACCAAGTGTTTACATTTCACAATATATGAAAAAGCATCAATGTATTTTTTACATTGACATGTATTATTTAATGTATTTTAAAATATTAACAATGTAGTATTCTACATATTTTAAATTATATATTTATATAAGATAAAGAAGAATTTAAACACCCTAAGCGCAGGTTTGTTAAAAATGAAATAAAATTGCTAAAGTCTAAAAAAGGCACTGTATTACACATAAAAAAGAATTACATTCTGATAAACGATTACAAATACAAACACTTTATGTTTCGGAATTCTGAGCGATCTAACATGCATAAAGGCATTAAACAAGGTCAACCGACTTGAAAGTGCTCTTATTAGGTTCTCATTGTTTAGTAACATAGAGAAGCAGCTAAAGATTGCCTGTTTTGAGAACTTGCCTGTTTTGAGATGAGCTTACCCATTGTAAAGCTCTATAAAACACAAAAAACCCCTGCAAAGCCTTAATTAGATATTCTACTGTATTGCTGCTTCGAGCCATGCAGCCTACACGCTGCGTGAGAGAGAGAAAGCATGAGAGTGCGTGTGATATCTGACTACAAGTGCAACAGCAGCTCGAAATTAGCATCATTTTGGTTTAAACGATGTTATATTGTTACATCATCCCTCATTTGAATACTTGAACACCTGCCTCCACACCTGCATTATAATCATACACACACTGATCAGATGCTGCCAAGACTCTCTAATCACTCTCCCATTCTTCCCTTTATTCACTACCCCACTATTGTTCTCTCATGCTTTTACTTCGTGCTCTCACTTTCCTTGCCTGTGTTTTTAATTGATAACGCCGCTGTACATTTTGCACTTACAGGTTGGCACAGTCATAACAAATTCCCACCGTTTAGTCTCCAAACATACACTGTTTGTCGTCCGCACAGGATCCGGCGGCCCACCCGTGCTGATAAACTAAAAGGGCTTTTTGGAGAAACACACCCAGCACAAGGGCGCCCACCCTGGTCGAGTGTCTGGTAGACCTCATGACGGCACAGAGAGCGTCGATGTGTTTCAGACGTCTTCGCCCCTCTCCAGAGGAACCTTGTTTCCAATCAGACACATCAAGAAGATGAGTTCAAGTAAACCAGCACTGAGATAATGGAAAACTGCGGGAGTCTTATTGATGTTATTGATGAGAGCCAAATTGTGTAGGCTCGTTTATGTCTGTGTGGGGTTGGGGGTGTATTTGGGGGATGGGAACCGGGAGCAGAATGTGTTACTCAGACGTTGCTCTAGTTATTCTGATGTCATTTCTGATATCATACACAGCAAAATCGCCAGTTGAGTTGAGTTGAGTTTATATAATCCACATTTTGAGAGTGTGGATTATATATACACTGTGCGTGTTAATTTGACCTTTTTTCATTTATTTTCTATATAATGTGATCATTTCTGCTATCGTTTTTTTTTCTCCAAAAATTTGCGATGTTTGATTTTACACTACATTGAGACTTTGCAAACTTGGGTGCAGACGGTTTCAAAGGCAATAATATAAACATAATGTGGCCCAAACATAACTTCCGGTAGACCTCAGCAAACTGTTGCGTAGTTTTAATTTCATTTAAAACAATTGATATACAATAAAATATGAATATAAATCAATTTTAAAATTGTTATATTATAACCAAACACAGACCAAAAGAATTACAAGCCAGGCATATGCGTCCAATAAAATCATCTATCCTGATAAATCGGAGCGCATTTGAGATGTTGAGATATTTTTCTCAAACCCTACTACACACAACCTGTAAAGATTCAAATAAGCCTGCTGTAACATCAATCTCATCCTGAGGTCACATTCGTGGCAGTCCAGGGTCAATATTTGCCCATGAAGTCTACTGCACCTGTCTGGGTTCCACATACACACTCGCTCTCTCTTTCTCTCTCTCTCTCTCCCTTTCTCCTCACCCTACCTCAAACACAGGAAACAGATTTAAACAATAGGAAATTTCTGCTTATTGCCGTGACATCTCCAGATAAGAGCGACGATCCCGGCCCGCGTATCTGTGCGTGTTTCTGTGGGCCAGACAGTGCCAGAACAAGAGACCCTGAAGGTTTTAGTCTGTGCTATCATGTGATCTCATCTCCTCAGGCAACTCTCCCACCGGGACTGACTGAGAACAACCAGGACATTGTTAAAGTGTCTCACTTACTTCACTCCTTATATGGTCATTCTACACCCCTACAGTAAATTCTCACCATGCCTGTAACTGTCCTAATAATTTGTTCAAAACCTGATAGGTTTGATTCTAAAACCTGATTGGATGAGCCAAATTGGAATTTGAATGTAAAATAGCTGATTTTATCTGACTAACAGATTTGATTTTTAGATGAATAAATTACAGTTTTAGTACAAATAGAGTATTACAGTGATTTGAACACATTAAAATGGGGTTTTAACCTCAAGGAAATAATTCTGTTTTATTTTACGGAGGTCTTCAGGTTTACTCACCTGTTTTGAAGATCTCATAGCGGATGGAGAAGCCAGCTCCATGCGTCTCGTAGTCGGACACAAACTTGATGAAGAGCTGGTTCCCGGAGGAGACTACCGGAGAGGGGGCGATCTTCCCGCAGTACTTCCCCACCAGCTGACCGCTCTCATCCACCCCGTCCCTCACTTCCACATAGTCATATCTGCAGAAAGACAGAGATGCTTTAATCTAAACTATTCGTTAATAATTAACAACATTTATTTCACTTGAATGGTTTGTTTCATTGAACAGGTATAAAAAACAATTCATTTAAAAAAGTGTTCCAAGTAGTCCCTGCATGACATTTTATGGTTTATTTGTTAAAACGTTTAGGTTAATGCTGCTGTATATTACAAGGTTTCCAAATATGATTTGGAGTATTTATATTACACAATATTTACATATTACAATATTATATTTACAATGTTTACGGTTCCAACACATCATCCGCCTCAGTTATATAGTCGAATGATTTACAAACACTTTGCAACTCAGTTTTGACTAAATCAGTAAAGCAATCCCTTCACCTTGCATAATGGAGCGTGATATGTGTGTGTGTGTGTGTGTGTGTGTGTGTGTGTTCATGTTTGTATATCCCGGTGGGGACCTAAACCTGAATACACCAACACATGGGGACTCGTGTCACCGTGGGGACCAAAATTGAGGTCGCCAGGGGCAAAAAAGCTTATAAATTGTACAGAACAATATTTTTTAAAATCTAAAAATGCAAAAAGTGTTCTATGATCTTTAGGTTTAGGGATAGGGTTAGGGGATAGAATATACAGTTTGTACAGTATAAAAACATTACGCCTATGGACTGTCCCCACGGGGATAGTCAACCAAAGCCTGTGTGTGTGTGTGTGTGTGTGTTTATGTGGTAAAAAGTGAAAGAGACACACAGACAGGCACATATCACTGTGACAATGACAGCAGATGGTGGTATTGTTAGTTGACTTTACATGACGGTTTGTCAAGTACTGTAAGTGTCTTTGTGTGTTTGGGGACAGCAGATATAGCACATGTGTTGATTCCACACACACGCATGCACGCTCCACTTCACCTCAAAATAGAATTTCAAGCCTAAAGCAATTGGCTTGTGCCGCCACATAATTGAGTCAGCGACAGTTCAGAAGACTGTTGCACACGCAGCGGCACGTGTGCACGCAAAACACACGCACACACACAAGTGCTAATCTAGTGTCTGTAATACTAGACGGGACTGGGTGGGTGGTCCTGCCACAGCTTGAGAATGACACAGAATAAAAAGCCAGAGCCGAAGTAAATGGTAAAACACGCAGATATGTGTTTGTACAGTACATTCTGCATACTGATATAATACTGCTGAAATGGGGGAAGGCTCAGCGTGGAGTATGATTGACAGCGGGGTCTTGTTTCCATGGTGTTTAATCACCCCTGACACCCACAACTGTGAAAGCAGCAGGAAGAGTGGAGCATCATGGGGTTCTGGAACAATCCATTATTTCGTTTCTAGGAATCTTAGTGTGGCTTCACAAAAACTATTAGGGATGCACAACCAGAATCTCGCTTTTGTTATGTTAAGAAGAGAACAAACACTCACGTGTATTATAAAAATTTGCAGTCTGCAACAGAAAGACCCCCCTGCCCTAGAAAATGGTTCGTTCCACCTGCATCACGTTACGGGGGAAATGTGTGAAAATTTAACGAAGACGTTGAAATGTGTGTCGGTGTGTTAGCTCACGTCCAAGGGGGTTAGTGGAGTTTTACAGTGGGGGTTTGTTGCATATGTATTCAATGATATAAAGGTTGGTTTCTTTCTCACAGTTGGGGGTGGCATGATACCGTATGTGTGCGAAGGGAAGGAATATGAGAAGCGTGCCATTCTCTGAAACTGGGTCCCCCGAGGGCCCGGTAATGTAGAGATGACTTCACCCGTGTCTCTCTGCTTGGCTGGTCTGATGGAGGAGCCTCAGAACTCCATCAGTCACAGCAGAAGAGAGTGTCACTGCTTTAATACCACATACACACTGAAAACACATTTAAACTGACACATAAACCTAGAGGAACATTTTATTGCTCAGAGGTTGCTCTTTTTATAGCGTGCAGAGTTCTCGCTAATGTTTCGTTTAAGTATCAACTTTGTGTTGAATGTTTCACCCGAAATTCCAAAGGGGAAATAAAAATCAGTCATTGCTGACATACAGTACGGATGTAAAAAATGAACACAGATCAGATACTTTGGTCTGTCATTATTTATTCACCCTCATGTGGTTCAAAGCCTGTGTATGACTCTTTCTTCGGTGAAACACAAAAGACGATATTTTGAGAAATGTCACAGTGGTTTTGTGTTCATACAATGGAAGTCATTGTATGAACACAACGTTGTTTGGTTACCAACATTCTTCAAAATATCTTCTTTAGTGTTCTGCAGAAGAAAGAAAGTCATACAGGTTTGGAATGACATGAGGGTGAGCAAATGATGACAGAATTTTCATTTTTGGCTGAACTATCCCATTAAAACACAGCAGATTACATTGGAACGTCATAATCAATATAATACACACATTCACTCTTGCACACATATACACTCTTGGGTGATCACATCACATTTGCCGAGCTATGACATCACTCTGTTTGGCTTGGGTTTGCTATTTTGTGCTTGGTGACATTTTTTCTTATTTTGCTCACCGTTCTGTTTTTCATTCCCTGCCCTTTTCCTCTCAAGGCCAGCTGTGGAAACAGCATTCCTGCACCCGCACAAACAACCTCTGTTCTCCTTTTATCAGTCTGAGCAGGAGAACGGCGTCTTCCTTCAGCTCCATCATGGTACATTAACACAGGAATCCAGCCAATGCACTTTTATTCACTGGCTTTACGGCCCGCCGGCTGTAAAAAGTGGCCATTGCCTTTTAAAACATCTCCTTTGTTTAGTGTCATCGTTCTGGCTTGACTTTCTTAAGTTGGATCAATGGTACAAAACTCTGAGAATGTTTTGTCAAGATAAGAGAAGATGAACGATTTCATTAGGGATGCTGATGATGATCGTCAACATCTTTACTTTCGTGCGGTTCGGATGTAAACCTCCACAAATCCCAACATCTAACTGTTCCTGCATTAACATCCTTTGTTGAACAACATTTCTATTGAACAAACACACCACTACCCTTAATCCTCCAAACTACCCCTAAAATCAGAGAATTGGTTGAATGATAAGAATCTTGTTGAGGCCAATTGCTGATCCTAAAACCAAACTTTAAGATTTTAAAGTTACCCATCTTCATTACTTATAAGTTGATCTATATCACGGATTCTCATAAAAATGTACAGATAAGAAAACAGCAAACTAAACAATTGTTGAAATGTAAAATTAACATGGATGACAACATGGCCCAGATAATGTAGTCTTAAAAAAAGAAACATTGTTGATTTTTTTATACATTGGCTTGCTCATGTTAAGCTAATGCAAGCATCCAAGAAAAATGTGTAGGTTAAATCAGAACCAAATACACAACTTTATCCTTGAAACAAATGTGCAATACTCTCATTTATAAAGGCAAGGACTGAAAATAGGTTTGGTGCAGCAATGTGTGAAGATCTCTAACAGCAGCATCCCAACTCAAAATGGTTCAGCTCTGTCTGTTCTCTATTTCATCTGATAATTTCTCCCCGCTCTCTTGGCTTGCAACTGACACCTATAGACACACACAGACATGCACACACACCGTACTTTAAATCCCACCCAGGTAAACTGGTAACAGGTAAATTGATGCTGGCATTCTCCCATAGAAGACTTGGGGGAGGGTGAAGGTGGGACGTACGAATCAAAGGTGTGTTATCAGATTGCAGAATTACACTCACTGTTGCACAAGCCTAGTCACAGCAGAGGTAACTTTATATCGCACTACAATCTCTCCTCAAAACATCCTTTTCTGCTCAGTCTCATAAAAACAGCAGGGAGATTTCTGATTCTTGCATGTAAAATCTTTGCACCTTGAGAAACGGCATTTTTTAGTCAGGCACTTGCATCCTAACACAGATGGACCTTGTAAAGCTTGTACAGTGGGAGGTATTAGAACAAGACACAGATGCAGTAATGTCCTTAAGGCTAGAGCAGCTCTCAAAAGAAAGAAAGGCATCTTTATGCATTCCAGCCACATTCCTGTTCATGTTTTTTAAAGACTACTTGGTACAAGCTGCGTAGAAATCCAAAGCAGAGTTTCATCCCGGCTGTTCCACAAGCTCGATGGATTCTGAGCACCATTTTGGCCTCCCTAATCACCCGCAGGGCATTATGGGATTGCCTGTGAAGACAATTTTACATTCAGAGAATGACTTTCTCCTTGAGAGCGGAGACAACATGTGCGGAATGGGATTTGCTAATCTATTTCTTTGGGAACTCACGGGGGCTGAGAGAACGGGAGATGGAGTTTTCCATTCACCGAGCAAACAGCGGGGAGCGTTTTAAAATGGACTTTGGCCCCTGAAGCTATTAAGAGAGGTGTACTGCTACCTCATCAAGTACAGAGTCCTAATTTCTCAGACCAGACACCTCTGCACCTGCCCCAGGTCCTAAACCTCCTTCTCGCTCCAGCCAGAATTTGCCCGCTTTATTTTATAGTCCCAGAAGAGACAGCGGACAGATTGTTTTTAATGTGTTCCCTCGCTCTCTCCCACACTTTTCTACCTGTGGCCACTTCACATGTGCAAAATCTGTACCCTGCACTGCTGGACTCGTATCTGAAGTCTTGGAAGCCCCTTCACGCACTCACACACACCATAATAACGGTAGAAAATAGCCTGCCAATCCATGGGGGGAATTAAAACAAAAAGAATGAATCTAATTCTCAGAGACCTTCGCTTCACTGACTTGTATGTTGGCTGACAAGCCTGTCTGGAGGGAGAATACCGACCATGCACTCCAGATAGGTCAAATGGGAACGGTAGCTCCTATTCGCACGCCTTGGGTTACGACAATAACTTACAAGCCAACAATTTATCTTATACTCAGGGCTTTGAGGAGTCTCTCCCTACCCGAAAAAACCCTATCCCCATAAGCGGTCACAGAAAGAAAATACACCCATTGTGACGCCAATCTCTGGCCTGATCTACAAAACAGCAGTTCACTTTATCTACCACCAAAGGGAAAGATTGGATTCGACGTGACCTTTTCAAAACAATTGCGCTTTTCTCAACTCTTCCTTTGAGATGGAGATAGCTGAGGGACATCAAAGAATCACTGTTCACAAGAAAGTGTAAACAAGCAAAGCTGTAAACGCTTGTGGTACTCTGACCCAAACGTCGAGTGTTCGTGAAAAAACATCAACAAACTGTCACTTACACGCAACATGCCGGACAAGGGTAACATTTCCACAAAGCAGGCTGGACATTTTTTGCTGTTTTAACAGCTCGAGCCTTTAGGGCACAAGGTAGCAGCTCACTCACCCAAACTGTCTACAGCTCTCCATGGCATGTGACAAGCATTAACCGAGCCTACTGTAATGGGCTCCTGCAGCAGCGAGCTGCGTTTGGAATGATAATAACCTCGCCGCTGTCACTCAAAATGTTGGTTAGACAGAGCCGTGAAGAAGAAGTTGGGGTTTGGGTCCAATGCTACACTACTCCAGAGAACAAAAACACTCCCTGATGGAGTTATTAACTTACACGCGACTGTTGCATCGTGTAGAGGGTGGAGCCATGACCTCGGGCTATGGGTACAAAGTTGGCTGTGAGTTTTCTGATAACCGTAAAACAGCTTGCCATCTTTTTTTGCAGGATGTTCTATAATAGCTGCTCAAAATTGGTTCTGTGAGCAACCAGCTGTTGAGAAGTGCATCCTTTATGTTTCTCAAGAGAAATTAATATGGTTTATTTGATGAATAAGAGAAATGAGGAAACGGAAAGTCTATTTGTATCCGGTATGCGTTCACCGCAAATGAGCTTTGTCTTGAACATTTATATTTGTTATATTTGCCAACATCTGAATAAAAGGAAAAAAGAGCTTCATATCGTATTCCGTAGAGATTGAACAGTGTTTGATGTGCACAACCAAACCAAGGCAACCACCCGGTGGTTCTTTCTTCTTAAACCCAAATGATTTCAGCAGCACTGTTTAGGGCTGGTGAAGGGTGTGGACATGTCAAGCGGTTCAATACCTTTCAATTCCTTGAGACCAATTTGCACCCACCCAGTAGCCACAAACGCAAAGAGAGCTCCTCAGCATCAGAGACATATTTTTAGATGCTAATGAACTCTGAATGGGTGCGGCACAGGAGACCACGCCGCATGCTTTCATAAACAGCAATTATGATTAACATTGATGGATTAAGTGTGTCCGCTTTCATTAGTGCTCCTAATTAGACTGTTTGAAGAGCCACGGATTTCCAACAATCACATGAATGAATTCCTGTATTCTGAGCACATTTTCGCATGCTATTGGCAGTTTCACTACAGACAAAAATATTCACTGTCCCAGTGAAATAAAACATTACAATGCCTATTTTTTCATGAAATATTGCAGCGTTTATTGTAAACAGTTTGTCAATGTGGGCCATTCTCTTTTTAAAATTTGTGTGCCCTCATAATCTTTAGTTAAAGGGGTGGTGCAACGGTGTGTCATGCAGTCTGACTTCTTTACAATGTTAAACGCGCTGTCTTCTCATGCTTAACATGGTCAACTTGTCAAAAAACGAGTCGGGCGTATTACGTAGTATTTCTGTGCTCGATCCCCTAGCGATCGTACAGGTTTCGTAAAGTTTTTTTTGAACATATAAAACTGTTTCATAACAACTTTTCTTAGTCCCTTATTGGACAATTCTCCCGGAAAAGCACGTGGCAGCAGGGAGAGCAGGAGAAGGAGCATGCGCAGACGTCACTTTCTCTTGTGTGCAGGAGAGAGAGAGAGAGAGAGAGAGAGCATACGTTCGCGAAGTTCAGGTGTTTGTTTGTTCACTGCATTTGGGTGATGAATGTTATATAAACGGTGGCTATAACACTGGATTTGGAGATCGTTTGAAGCTGATTCAATGGAGCCGTCCCAGCGCTAAAAGATGCCAGACATGAACGGCATGCGGTGACTGAAACTGATGTCTGTGTTTTGTTGGCAATGGGTGCGCACATGCTTTAGTTCAGCCTACCCCTACCCCTCCGAAAGCCACGCCCACTATTTTTCTCATTCAAAATTCCATTTCACTCGGAAATGCATCAAAATACGGATGTAAAAACGATCGCAACTTCCGTTTCACGGGGACTTTAAACTCAGCTTACTAATTGTTCTCTTATTTTGGGAGTGTCACAAAACACAAGAGCACATTGTACCACTTCATTACAGTTCTTCACTGCAATTCCTGCTCACACCATCAATTATCCATTAAAGAAATTTTAACAGAACACATAAAGCTTTACAGTTTTGAAAATCGAAGAAACACACAAAGGCATTTAAGTGCATAAAATGTCCTCATTTCAAATCTAACACCCTGTTCTCATTGGTGGAAGAACCCAGTGTTATTAATTAGAGTTCTGCCCGGGGGGCAAAAACGGCTGATATGCAATTACTTAATAAGTGAAAGTCGTCCGCACTCAACGAGCCGCAGCGTAGATCTCTCAAAAGCTACATGAGAGCGCCACGCTTCCTGCTAATGTAAAGAATCCCCAAATGATCTGATATAAACACAGCTGAGGGAGTTTGAGGAAGTACTGTCATCAGCCGGCAGGGCAGGATGGATTTCTGTGGATCATCCACTGACAGGATATGATGAGGAACTGCACTAAAGTTCACCTCAGAGATTTAGCCTCAACGTGGCGAGGACATGGTGAGGGAAACTGCTGCAAACCTGCAGTCATTTAAGAAGAGCTGACCAAGTTATGAGCTGGTACAGAGCCAAGAGGACTTATGCCTATAGCAATCTGAAGTGTAGTTGTTGGACTACAACCATGAAGCTTCCAAACATCATTAGCAAGACTCTTGTGAAATACTGAAGGCAAAAAAGATCGAATTCAACTAACAAGAAATCTGTGCATACTTTTGTTGTTTTTTACATCCAAGGCTGTGTATTTAAAGGGATAGTTCCCTCGGAAATATTTATCGACTTCATGTCGTCCTGTATAAGTATCTTTCTCCTGTGGAACACAAAATAATTATTTTGAGAAATATCACAGTGGTTTTGTGTCCATACAATAGAAGTCAATGGGTTCAATGTTGTTTGTTTACCAACGTTCTTCAAAATATCTTCCTTTGTGTTCTGAATACGAAAGAAAGTCATACAGGTTTGGAATCACATGAGGACGAATAAATTATCAAATATATATTATTATTGTTGACATTGACAAGTGGTTAATGCATCTAAACATCAACAAGGTATGTGCCGACAGTAATTTATTTAATGCCGTGAATTGAGTAAACCAACAAAATTCATTTACCAACCAAAATTGTATATAATTTGCATACATTTATACAATATTATGTTAGTAATTTTGCATTGTGTAAACAAATATACTAGTAAAAAAAAGTGATTTTGTTTGGCCTATGCAATGGCAGGAAAAGTAATTTTAATACATTTCGCTGTTTCATTTTGAAGAACATTTCAGTACTATAAACACGTCTGATGCTGTGACTTTGACTAGGTCCTCAAGCAACCCAAGAAAGTAACCGCTGATATTAAATCTTAATATAAAACGCATCACATAATCACACATCTGTAATATATATTTGCTATTGTTGTACTGAGAAGAAAGACAGAACAAAAATAAAATCACTATAGTCCAAGAAAAGGACAATGGAAAAAGAAATTGCGCTTTGAGGTGTATAAGGGACACAGGTCTTCATTGGGTCTGTGTCAGGGGCCCATTTCACTGGCCATTACTAAGAGAATAGCCACTATTTGTCCCGCCTTGACATCTGATAGGGGGTATTATTACTGAGACAGTGAACCGAGCCCTCTGAAGATGGCTCCATGCTTAAGAAGATGAGAAGTCAAGGTATAAAAGAGGTGGATTGAGCTTCAGGGAAGAAGGTGGTCGGGTGAGGGCATGGGGCAGACGTATACCATCTTCTATTAAAAAAACAACCCGCAATGTCCACCACCTAGCAGATGACATGTACGACCTCTCGCAGGTCTGTAAATTGCTCTTATAACGAGGACTGGATTCTCGTACGTGCAGGGTCACCCTTAAGGTAATACCTTTAGCTACACTAATTACAATACTAATTATTTACAGACATACTACAAAATCCCGGAGGCTGGAATGTCAGACCCATGTCGCTAGTCAGACAGCAAATAGGAAAGGACAGGCTATAATTAAAGATGTATATCTATAGTGGTTGCGTTATTAAATAATCCAATAATCCAAAAATCCAATTTGGCACAGCCAGCGTGAAGGGCAGGACATGACCAACTGTCTGCATGCGCAGGGTTAAAGTCAAATGATGACTGCTCATGTACAGTATACAAGACAACGACTGAACAGCATGTATGCAGAGAACAAGATCATTACTAACCTACACGGCTCATGTATTTACTCCAGGCTAATAGTGAGTAATGAACAGAATGCTAAGAGAGGTCAACAAGAGGTAAACCTGTGGGTGGCGTCCATGAGAGAAAGAGGAAGAGAGAAACAGCGAGAGAATGCGCTTACAGTCCCTCAGGTCTACGTCCTGGGTCAATTAAAGTTCTCTTCATGCATCGTGTGCATCACATTATTTCCTTCTAAGAAAAACAGCCCCTATAAGCACACAAGGAGTAAATCAATTAACTTGCTTTTTTTGACGGTCTTGTCCCAGTTTCACCCATTCGTGTCATACGGGTTTGAAATGACAAGAGGGCGAGTAAATGGTGACAGAATTTTCATTTTTGAGTGAACTTAAGCTTGTAAGCTTAAGCTTTTATGTAGGGTCAATGTGACTGTTAAAGCCAAGCTCCATCTTCACTGGTAACAACTGAATCTTTCTCTCTCACACACATAAACACACACATCCTTCAGATACCGATTTCCCATTACGGTTGAGGAAGGAGGAAAACAAAAGAAAACTCTTAGCTCTGTAAATTCTCCCACATTTGTTTCAACGTCTGAGCATTTGATGAATTGCCTCTTTCTTTGTGTGTCCTGTTCATTATCAGTTATGTTCTCTCTTTATCTCCTATTTCCCGACCGTTCTCTCGAATGCTGCTTCTGAAATCACACGCTCTTAGAAAGCACACGCTGAGAGAACCAGGTGGCGTGTTGTTGTTCTTCCGTTGCATTCTGCCGTAGGCCAGGAAATGTGTATGCATGTGTTTGTTTCATTGTGTGGTGTCTTGTAGAGCGACAGTTTGATCTAAGTGCCCATGATGCCAGAGTTTGGAGGGCAAACTGACCTCTCCATTCACAAACTCACACCGACTCTGCCAACTTGGAGAGCTGGCCAAAGATAATTAGCTATGTCTGTGTGCCACGACCAGAAGACATGCTGGAAATTGGAGAACAGGATGGGAGAGGAGGGACTGACAGACTCATCAAGGCTGCGTAACGAGACCACTAACATCCCACCGAGGGGGTGATTTAAAAACAGGTCAGTTTGCGGCTTTGTGACATGTGTTCTTTAATGGCAAATTACTGTGTGAGAAAAATACCACCTTCGCACACAAACAACTCCCATATAACGATCACCAATCCGCTGAAAGACGGGAACAAGAGAAAAGAAAAGAAAACGGGCGGCGAGCGACGTGCAAACCGCCTCGGCTCAATCAGAGAACCCCTGCTCCATTCATCACTGTCTCTTTGCAGCCATCAAACTCACTACCAGCACCATTGAGGAGAAGACGTAGATGGACGGCTCTCGATTACGCTCAAACCGGAGGGAGGGAGGGAGGGAGTGAGATGAAAGTTAAGTTCTCAAAACAAGATCCCACAACCTAAATTTACCCCAACATCTTAAAAAATACAGCCTGAAAAACTTACTTTGCCATCTTAGCGTGGGGCCCAAGTGGAGCTGAACCATGTCTAACCCAAATCCCTGTCCAACCGGTCCCTTAAGCTCAGAGCGGTGTGAGCTGAACCATAGCTGGGCAGGAACCCCATCAATCAAAAATAAAGGGCCATTTGTGGCTCTGGCAGCAAACTAAACAAGGCCAGCATGTGCAGACATGGTGCATTAGCTCTCCAACAGGACCACATCAATTAAAGCTTAGACCTGTGTGATGTTCTCCAGGGAGCTTAAAAATCTAGGTTGTCTTGAAGCAGATATTCAACTTTTCTTGTAGAGACCTTCATCCATTGGATCCTTGGCGGTGGTCATTTCTCTTCATTGACTATTTCTGTCAGTTGTTATTGTAAAATTCCAGGTTAGGGGCTCTCTTGACCTGTTTCTAATGAGGTTGATCTAAACACACTCAATTTATGTTACATTGCCTTCTTTTATTGAATTCAAGTTCAAACATGGAAAACCGCTGTTTTTTTAAAGACCCAATTAAAGGCCACAGTTTTATTACCTGTGCTGATGTATTTCCATTATAAAAATATTTGTTGCATGGTTTGTTGCTTGCTATTGCTACATAGAAGTAGACTTTTGTTATCATTTTAGAGATCTCTTTAAAGCTAACAGGGTCATGAATAAAAGGAATGGAAAAGTGTTATCAGAGTTAAATACAAATCCCTAATATTTAAAGTGAAAGTGAAAAAGTGAAAGTGTCCTATTAGTCAGATATGGTAACCCATGCCCGAAATGTGACCTCTGCTTTTAACCCATCCAGAGAGTAGTGAACACACGCACAGCAAGTGGTGAACACACGTACACCCAGAGCAGTGGGCAGCTATCACTGCAGCGCCCGGGGAGCAAGTGGGGGTAAGGTGCCTTGCTCAAGGGCACCTCGGTCGTTACCCGTCGGCCCTGGGAATCGAACTGGCAACCTTAGATTTAGAAATCTTAATCCAGTGATGAGCTTAGCTACTTGTTTTTTAATCTTTTAACTTGTAAGAACATCAGAGGTGGAACAAAACCAAAATAAGCAACAGGATTTTCTCAGCTCCTACGGCTGACAGCGAAGACCAGAAACATCCATATTGGGAAGCTTGTTCTGACTGGAAAGTTAAGGAGGCCTTTGCCAAATTCTCTCCAATTCTTCTCTTTCATCATTCTTTTGTCAGCGTAAGGGACTTTTGCTAATGTCTGCTATACTTAAAGTAAAAAAGGAGGAAGTTTGTTACTCCTCCACTAATTGATTTAGCTGATTCCCTTTCTTCAAACCTCCTCCTTTTTGTCTACTCTTTTTCTAACACTCTCTCCCTCTTCTTCTACACGTCTGTACTTCATCACTCTCTCCTCCCCTCACAGATAAGCTCACGCTGAGTGGCGAAGTGCCTGGTCTTTCTGAGAGAGAGACCGAGAGCGAGAGAACGAGGAGAACATGAATCAAGCCGGTGACAGAACAGCGGGGAGGACGGCAGATGTCACGGAGAGAGAGAGCTTTTCAATCAGCTTGTCCTTCCAATACTCAGGCCAAGGTGAAGCGCTTTAGTGGTGGAAAACCCCTCAACCCGACACGCACACACATGTGGAATGATGCACTCCGCTTTCATCCCCCTCATTAAGCAGACTCCTTTAAGACCCCCAGTTCCTCAGTGTCATGTGAGAGGTTAGAGGGTCGGGTGGAAATGAGGCGATGAAATGCATGCCAAACAGTGAGACGGGAATGACCAAGAGAAAAACAAACTTTAAATATATTTGAAATGAAGCAATTGTTAAGAGTTAATAAACTGATGTGAATAACAGATAATGTGGTAGGGAAAGAATTTGAGTCCAACGTCTATTTGTTTTGGACTACTGAGACTTCAGCAAGTCCTTTTTAAAGCTTGCTGCCGTCTAGAAGAAATAACTGTTACTAAAGAGATCTTGATGGTCCCACATCAGTGGTTGAGCCAACGTTGCAACATCGGTTGGTCAGGATGGTTAGACAAACAGAGCAATATTTTGATAGCACCACAAAGCCACACTGTTTATACTTTCAACACTGAAAAATTACCTTTAACTACAGCTCAGCTACGTTTTACCATCTCCTCTCCTTGACTATACACATAGCCTATGTGGCCACTTATGTGTCTGTTTTCCAATGTTTACGTCTCGTTCCCCATCTGGACTGGCTTTAGTAACACCACCGTATGACAGCTGCTGCCTCTTTTCCTCTGTACCCAGAATTCTGTGCACCACCAGAACAAATATAATTTACAAGCAGTCAAGGGACAAGAAACAACCTCCAAACACTGCAAAACTGCTCAGAGTAGTAGCTGATGTCTCAGTCTGCCTTCTTTCCCCACTGCAACACAAAGCACGTCAACCGTACCGTATAAAAAAAAACGGAACCTTCTTGAGAAGAAACAGGAGCGGTACAACTGTTTTATTGTTGCAGAGTCAGGAAGAACCCTCTGTCTCTTATCAACAGCTTACGGATGGCCAGGGTCGGATGGTCAGCGCTTCTTTTGATCTGTGATGCCTCCCTGAGTATAGACCGCAGAGCGCGTGTTTGTTAACTGGGGCCATAAGTATTAAAAACAATATCTGTCAGCCCAAACCTCCTCTTCCGTCCAGAGGTCAAAGCATTCCCTGCCTTTAAAACCTCTCGTTGGGTGAGGATGAAAGGAGATGCATTGCATTCCAAACTTCTTTAGTTTTCCCCTCCGTGACAACCGCTGATGAATGTCCATGTCGTCCTGCTCTTTCACTGTTTACTTGTGCTGTGGAGTTGCAGAGAGGGCCACGCTAAAGGCAGGGAGAGTTACGGCTGTTCCCAGCACGGCTAGGTTAGTTCTCAGCAGGGTATTGGAGACCCATGTGGCCCCTGCTTCACACAAAACATGAACCGAGACCCTGCGTGAGTTAATGAGCCGTGTTGATATTTAAATACCATACACAAAACAATACTGATCTACCCTCTTCCTTTCATTTCTCTGGATCTGGTGTTGATTCATCTCAACAGCAGGGGATCTGAGAAAATGTAAATCTATATGAAATGCACCTTACGCTTCTTTATAAAACAAGTCTTAAGTGAATCAAAGGCATCTGCCGTAAGTGTCTCCGTGACTAATCAGCTTTGTCCTCATCTCCGAGCAACACAGACACAGGATGTGCGGTTTGTGTACGGAGCCAAGAGTGTATTTGCTTGCTCTGCATGATATGTGCTGCTTTGTGGGCTGACCCAGCAGGGCGGCGCTGAAGGTTGAGGAGGAAAACTGTGTGTTTAAGGCTTAGGGTTTCTGCGGAGACACAGGCGGCGAGCAAGACACCAGGGGCCTTTGAGTGACCTTTCTTGCACCCACAATGGACTATTCTTAAGCAAGAATTCTCTGAATATTTGCCATCTGGGTTAATTTGAAGCAAACAGACATTGTCATGCATTCTCAGGCAATGTGCAGAAGGTACGACTTTAAACTGTAAAGCGGAAGGATTTTTATGTATCGCTTGCCTTTATCATCTCAAGACAGGAATCTATCAATTGGAAGGAAATGTTTCCAGTTTTTGTTTGGTCAGCGAATCGTGGAGCATCAATGATTCATAGCTCTGTCAGGGGGGGGGGGGCTCTGACACAACACAGGACACATACACACACAGATACACGATGACCTCACTCAAGTCCATCAGCTTTAATGACACTAAACTGTACGAACAACAAAGCAATGGTTGTGTGCAACAAAAAAACAACAACAGAGAATCCAATATTTCTTTACACATTGCTGTTTCTTATTATAATAATAAAACTAGCTAGCCATAAAAATGCCACCAAGTAGCTATAAACTAAGCAAGCTGTTGTTCTTCCATGAAAGAAGTCTACTTGAATGAAGAAACTTATCATGAGCTGACCCTGATATAAGGCTGAGAATGAAATGCACCCATCTGATGTGTCATCATGGCACATTTGTAATTCGTAAGTATGCTTTGACACATTTGAACAAAACTGAGTTTGTGTATCTAAAATAATCTAAGTTCACATACTTAGAAAGAATATCATACACAAAACTATACTCCGCTTCATTCCTTCTCACTTCACCCAAGCAAAACCTAAACATTGGTTACATAATTATACACATGCAAGTTGACTCCGATCGGCCGGTTGTTTTTTGTCACCGGCCGACACAATGCATTTCTTGTTTGCTTTGTTGATAACAGACATGTTATGCCGGGCATGTGCGTTCCATTTGCTGCTAATTAGATTGCAAGCAGTGCAGTGAAGCGTGTGTTGTAGCTTCCCTCCCTCGGCAGTCCATCTGATAAAGAATCCATTTCGACCATCAACAGTTTCCATTATGCAAGAAGACCATAATGTGTGTCCAGCTGAATTTGGGAGTCAAGAAAACACCCCTTAATCTGCAGAAACCAGATCCACCGAACAGATGTCTATCTGGTCTCCAAATTGAATTAGCGATTAGGGGGGCTGCTTGGGAAGTCCATCTCTGTCGCTCATAACTTTCGGCCAATCACGAGAGAAAAGAAAATCGACTTTGAATTTGTTTGAATGGCTGTTCTCCACAGTCATTTAAATAATATCTTAAAGTGGAGAGATTACAGAGTGGAACGCTGTGTTGCCTTGAGGAGGGAATACAACCGCAGCACGTTTTCAGATTGTTCAAAAGTAGATAGAGAAAACTCAGCGATGAGCGTTTCTTCAAGTTAGCGCTTAGCATAACTTGTTCTGCTGTTTTATGAACCGTGACCACATGCCCGGTCAAAATGAGTCCTAAAAAGTGGGCTTTATATACCACAATGGAGAAATATGGAGAATTAAGAGGAAACTGTGAGAATCATTACAGTTTGATGAAAGATTACAAAGACTTCTTAATTTTTTAGAATAAGTTGCACCACACTAAGCCATTGTGCACAATCGACCAGAAACGAAAACGTCCGGCACACTTTAAAAAGCCCATGTTCAACTCTGATAAAGTCATCTGAATCCACTGACCGCCTCAGGAGCTAAAATGTGCAATTCTTTAACTTGGCTTGTTCGAACACAAGAAAACCATTGCTGGATAATTTCATTATGTCCTCACCAAGTGTCTATCCACACTCCATTCCCTCTCAGTATCCTCTGGTCAAAGTGCGCGCATGTGTGTGTGTGTGTTTCTAATAGGACGGGGCTCTGATTATTTCTGGGCAGCGAAACCTGAACTCTCAAAAGAGACGGACCCCCTACGAGCAGACAGTACAGGGTCATCTGGGGCCATAAATCTCTGTTGGTTTACAGGGCCGTAAAAAGGTAAAGATCCTGATAAACGGTGCCATTAATACGAGACGTTGGGCGAACACAGAGAGCTCCAGGCGGAAGACTATCTGGGTGGAGGGGATACAGTAACAGAGCTGGCCGCACTCTGACAGTACAATGACGTTCCTCAGACCTGCCAGCACAAACAAAGGAAACAGACGGAAAGAGAAGGAGAGATAGGGCGAGGGAGAATGGCACATACTGGAAACAGCCTACACACCAAACCACAGTCAACTGTTGAATCATGATGAAATATGAATACCATCACGTCAAAAGAAACTCCAGCACTTAAGTGTAAATAAAAACAATTGTAATAAGTCTTTTTATACACATTTACAGAAACAACACAATGTTATTTTTTATTCTAAACGACATTTCTTCGGCTCAATTGGTAAACCACCTTAACAGCACAAAGGCTGTGGGTTTTATTCCCAGGCAACACATCCTGATAAAATGTATAGCTTGAATGCACTAAAAGTCGCTTTGGATAATGTGATGCCATGCACACTACTCGGAGCCAAGCACACCTGAGACCCTTTGCTTAAAAAGAGCTGGACGTCTTGATCATTCTCTTTAAGGGCCAGTAGGTGGCGCACCTCCACACCGAATATAACCAGCGAATACTCACTTGCACTCCCGGTCCTCGAGGTCAAAGTGCGGGTTGAAGTTGATCAGAATTCTCTGGTTCGGTCCGGGCGCTGTAATCACCCATATGCATTTTTGAGACGGGTAGTAAGACTGCGGGTAACCGGGTGAGGTGAGGTAATTTGCGCTACTTATTCTTATATTATCCCCACATTTGTCTGAAAGAAATGAGAAATATGATAACATCAGTTCTTTGCAAATAAACCATACCAACATGATTCACGCCAAATGATAATGCGCACAGCTAAAGTGACTAAATATAACCAAATAGTTAAAATGAGTTTTAACAGAGTTAAATGTTTTTGCTTCAGTTGTAATTGAACCAAATACACTTCGTATTTAATGTGACATTAAAGGAAATAGGCTTTAGTTTGGCATCAAAAAATACTTCTCTCAAAATGTTTCCATAAACAAAAAACTCTCCTAGAACTTTGACTTTGACCAATTTCTTAGCTCTAAATAAGGGTTGATACTTTCACCTACATGATCTGCCTGACAGCATGACCTTTAATTCTCTCTTTAATAATTTTATTTCTTTGCTCTATAATGTATATACTCCACAGCTGATGATTAAATTCTATAACATTTGTCAACAACAATAAAGCTTGAGGAGTAACACATGGCGCAGTATGTGTTTGCATTTGAAGCACACTTAGTGTTTTTGTTGAATAAACGATAGTACAGTCTTACAAAAAAAAGACAAACTATGTAAAGATAAATACGATACATCAATACTATAGGAACTATTTAAAAACAGCCCAAGATAGATCAATGCAGTTTAGTCCATTAAAATATAATGGCATTTAACTAATGCTACCTTTCTTTTTATTTCCTAATATATTTTATAGACTTGTGAGGTTAAAATTGATGAAATGCTAAGATGGAAAGTATGAAGAATCACAATATGAATGTTATATTCTCCAAAGATCAGACTTTTAGGGTTATGGTACATTTGAATCATTATTTTAATTTATGAATGCATTGGGAGCAGTTATTTATCTGTCCATGTGCTTTTCGGTGACTTGGAGATTCACTTGGCGTTCAAATCTTCGTGCAAGTGACTCTATGAAATAAAGTTTGAAATAGCTATTCCTTTTTGACAAATTGTTGTGAATATGCACAGAAGTTGCGTTGAACAATATAAAACAAACAAATAAAAAACGTATTATAAATTCAAAATGACACTAAAGTGTAATATATATAATACTATAATATTATTATGAAGGACATTTTACACGAGGGAAATCCTAAAAGAGTAAAACCATATACAGAATAATATCATAATACAACTGTATTGTGTATATTAAAGTATTTTGCCGAGGTTATAGTTGTAGAGACAACGTGCACTTTGGGCGTCAGCATTAGGCAAACATAAAACTTTAGTGCCACTTTATTGTTAGTTTATAATAACTTTAATTAATAACATATTCAATTATAATATAATGCTTTACCGATTTCTAAATGAACGTGGAAATGTAGGACTTTCATGGCTTTTTCTAACTATTTGAAAGCACAATCAATCCTAGAAGTCATTGTAATATAATAATGCTTTCAAATGTTATTAAGGGAAATTATTAAAAAGCGTGAAGAACATCTGAAATTACACCACGATCAGCGCGCAATAATTATACAGTATAGATTAATTTTAAATAACCAAATTAGTATCAGCGTAGGCACAATATGTTTGACTGACAAGCTAGCGTTAGAAAACACTCTGCAGGTGAGCGCAGGTGAACGGTCTAAAAGTCTAAAACCTTCATCGATAGATTTTCTCCAGCTAATCCGAAAAGACATATTTTCTAAGAAAAACCACAGTGAATCAGTTTCAGTTAACACTCACCATTTTTTAAAGCTTTGGCGATGAGAAAGATTCCCGTAAAAAGGATCAACACTAATCCAAAATGCATCCTCGACTCCTAGAGTTCAGGGTCTGAAAAATAATCAAAAATTGAAAAATTAAGAAAAAGGAAAATCCTTAAGTGATCGTGTGGATAAATCCTTTCGCAGGTCTCTCGTTTGAAAGGAAGGAAAGCAAAAGAACGCGTAAAAAAGCTCGTTGTAGAAATGTGGGGTTTTGTGCGTCTTCAGGTAGCTTGCATCCTGCCATTCAGCTCTGGTTTCCTATGCTCTCTGCCAGACGCGGTCCTCTCTCCTTTGCCATTTCCTTCAGCCTGTTAAAGAATGACAGAAAAAACGTTGCGGCTCCTCAAAATAGACGACCAAACTGGCGTAATCCTGTGCGTACAGTGAGCAAGAGAGATGGAGCGCAGATCGTTTGTGTACTTAAGCTAAAAGTGGCTTGGATAAGCGAATGAGCCTCCGCGTAGTAACCGGCGTTCTGCTTAGTCTCAAAATCTGAGTTAGAAACACAAACATCTGGCGATTGGCTTTGCCATACAGCGTCTTAAACAAGGGATACACCCCCTAAATTACAATCGCTTCTCTTCTTCCCAGAGTTTGTTGCGCTGTCTCACTGCCCGTGTGCCAGACGCGCAAGGGATTCTCATTGGTTTGATTACACATATGCACAGCCCGACCTATATGGAGCCCAACCTCTTCTATAAAAGAGACCAGAGACCCTGCGCTCGCATTGAGACACTGGTCAACCCTCACTCACCTCAAACCTGCGCGATCGGTGGACGGGTCGTACGGTCGCGCTCTTTATGAAGTTAAACCACAACGGTTGATAGTTAACTTGCTTACCAATATAACTAGCATTTACAATAAACAACCATTGAATAATAACAACTACCATTCACTATTGCTTTGACTTATGACTTCTTTCAGGAGACATTTACACGATTGCCTGACCGAAAATGTGCACAAAAGGCGCATATGTTAACACATATGAATATGAATTTTTAATCCGGAATTGCAGCGAATATCGTACAAAATTATTCATCTGAGAATGAATATAGGCTTCAGCCCAAACATTAGTTAACAGTGATATTCTAAATACAAATGTTTGTCACACTGAAATCTGTTGCTGCCATGCTTCTGTCCTTTCAATAATTATGCCTTTTAATGCGTATTTCATACATAAATACAAATAGGAAATTTACCCAAGAGGATTCCCAGTTTGCGCAGAACGCAGCACGGGGAACAACACTGATACCATGGATAGATAATTTAGTCTTAAAAGAACATATCGATTTAGCTATTTCGTGCGCAACGGTGTCTTCATTTTGCCAAACGAATGTCTAATTCCGATCTGATAGGACAAACAATAAACACTTGCATACGAGCTGTCAAACCAGTTTGCTAAATAGTATTCAGCATAGTACTATCCGGTGCGCGCGCGGTTGCTAAGACCATTATTTTCTGCCTCCCCTCCAAGCATACAGTCCAAATTCGTGAAATCAGACACAGCACGGATCGCCTCTCCCTCTCCAAAGAAGAGTCAGTCTTTCTCAACCCCTTGTGTATCCTGTATGTTTGGCTCTGCTCTGCTTTGCGCCACAACAACCAGCCACCGCCGACCTGGAGCGCGGAAAGCCCCGGTGCTATGGTACAACAACCCGGTCTGGCTGCAGGAGTCAAGGAACGTGGGTTCGCCGATGCAGTTATTCACAGAGGTCGAAATCAAGAGACGGCAACGAAGAGAATGAACAGGCACAGTTTCATTCTGGAGGCATCAGAAGTTTGGTGCTACGCTGCGCGGCTCTGCTAGAGCGCTGCCGAAAACCGGAGCCCTTCCAGAATATCGCCCGCCCCTGCTTCGCGAGGCTGCCGGGCAAACTGACTACACTACACACCATACAAACACATAGCATTGTATACTGTATCAAGATTTTTTAAATATTTTAATTCACATTATGATTATTGAAATCATTCAATTGCTTACAAGTACCCTATGCAATAGTATAGGCTATAACAACTCATACCTTATCCCAATGAATATAATTGATTACAAAATAAACATATCCTTCGTATATTTTCTTTTCTGTTGATCTATGTATTGTTATTTGAGGAAAAGTGCATCACAGTGGACAACATTGCCAGCTGACACTATTCAGCAGTGTTCTCACGTATTACTGTAAATGAGGGAGAGAAGGTAACTTGGGATTGGTCAGCTCCAGTCTTTGCCAACTGTCGACTTGATATTTGCTGGCGAGCTAAAAACTTTCTGTGACTGACAGGTAAATTTAAACCCATGTTTGCCGAGCCGATTAAATTGCATACATGCTAAATGTATCCAATGTGATTTAACAGAACTAAATTCTCCACTAGGTAAACTCAGTGAAAACAAATTTCCCCAAACGCTGCTGGGAAATATTCTCACGAAATATGTGGTGCTTTGTTACGCGCATTCTTCGCGCTCCGGGGCTAGTGTTCTCACATTTGTGAAGTCTGTGAGACATGCCTTCCTGACGGCCCCCAACACATAAGCGGGCTTCAGTGAATGTAATGACTCGCTGAGGGTAACTGCTGAACAACGTCTCAACTATGCGCTTTTCTCCGCGCTGCGCTGTCCGACAGAGGACAGACACGGGCAACGGTCCGTCCTGATGCGAAATTACCAAAGTACTACTGGAAAGGGTTTAGCTTATGAAAATTAATTAGGTCACGCAGACGTTGCTTGGTAACCGTTCTGGGCGTCCAATCACGTAACCTAATTAATAATCATGAACCGCCACCTTCACCACAGTGAGATTCAGAATGTAGCCTACGGAATGAAATGCAAGCGCACTGCATAGTACAAGGACAGCAATACATGTGCATTGTACACTACCCACTACCTAAATATCGATACAAATTACGCACAATTACGATACAAACAACATTCCGCTGTTGTTGTTGTTTTTTTTTAATAAAAAAGTTACTTTCAGTTGTATTAAACATCTTTTAAAGTAAGGGGAAACATCTGTTTTAAATCAAAGTTAATATATATTTCTGGTTATCAATTCGCTGAGGAAAAGGTTAAATCAAGAGACACGATATTTATTAAAGGAATAGTTCACCTTCAAAATGAAAAATCTGTCATCATTTACTCACCCTGTCGTCATTTTAAACCTGTGTGATTTTCTTTTTTTCTGCAAAACACAAAAAAAGATATTTTGCAAAATGTTGGTAACCAAAAACCGTTGGTCCCCATTGACTTCTGTTGTATGGAAACACAACCAATGCAAGTCAATGGGGACCAACGGTTTTCTGTAACCAACATTTTTCAAAATATCTTCTTTGGTGTTCTGCAGAAGATAGAATGTCATACAGGTTTGAAATGACAAGAGGTCGTGTAAATAATCACAGAATTTTCATTTTTTAAGGTTAACTATTCCTTTTAAGGAGTCATATTGCACATCTAAAACGAATATTATTGTTTGTTTTAGATGTAATGCAATGTGTATACACCATTTAAAGTTTAAAAACGCTGTATTTTCCACATACCTTGCATGTTTGTATTTCCTCTTTGCCCCGCCTCTCTGAAACGCGCTGATTTTTTTACAAAGCTCATCGCTCTGAAGAGCGAGGTGTTCTATGGCCAGTTCACCAGTGCGTAGTGATTGGTCGAATACTGCAAGCATTTCACGGAAATGTAACGCCTCTTACTATATTCGGAACATCAGGTTCCAAAGCAATTGTACTGACAGTCGATACAATGAAATTGACAATTACTCCCACCTTAACTACGTGTAGATTTGGGCGGTCTTAGTCAAATCATGTTATGAAGTTACGTAGATTCGCCGGGGTGTGGTTACACGAGGCATTTCAGGCAAGTCTGGTTGAGCATTTGCTTTTAGATAGAATGCATCTTTTGTTCCCACACTTTCATTTGTGCAATTTTACGTGTCTAATACATGCATGGACAACTTATAACACACCAAAAACACAGAAAAACACGTACTTCCACCATATGACCCCTTTAAGTATTCCTTTGTGTATAGACCTCTTCGGATGACATAAAGAAAGCTGAATTTATAACTGAATCAAAACGTTAAACAAATATCTTTAAGATTTAATTATACATGTACGATAAAAAATTATTAAATAAAATACATACTATGAGTACTTTGGTATGTCGTTACAATAACAAAAACAAGGTCCTCACCCTAAAAAGTAAACTTTCTTAATTAGGTTTACATATAATCGACGCTAACGCAAATGAACAATATCGGCACGTATTTAAAACAATAAAAGAATAAAAGAAGCATACGGTGCACTTAGGGTACAGTGAGAGGGTTTTATTGATCAGATGTAAATGTAGGCTATTGTATGAGGCAAACAGAAAACTGCTTATCTTGTTTTTCCTTCCTAAAACAATTTTATTCTTGGTCGATGTTTGGCAGGAGCCGACCTCACTGGTTACGCATTACAAAGATCACATGTGGCCACATTGTTTTGTTTTACAGAAGGGAAGTGTAAATGCATTGCTCAGCATATGCTAATCAGGTACCACTGAAGGGAACTCAGATCTTATAAACAAATCAACCTCCATTGTGATTATATCAGGGACATATTGACTGGTTTGTAAAGCAGTTCCTAGCAGAAACCAAACAAGCATTCGAGTATGAAAATATGTGTAAAGATATCCATTTCAGAATGTACTCAAATGAAAATCAAGCAAAGCACTTCAATTTAAACATCGCAAGGCCTCACGTGTTTCTTATTCACCCCATTGGTTTATTACCAATCACTATTAGTAATTCCCGCCACTTCGCAGATAGTACAGAAGGAAGGAGACAGCAAGAGCCTTTCTATCAAATTGTATTGGACTTGACTCCATTCTCCGGGGGGTAATAAGGCTCTGTAACAATGAGATTGAGTAATTTCACAGAGTCTTCTGCTGCCATATCTAAAATGGTGCCGGTTCTGTGGGAACAATGGAGAGTCCATTTAACAAATTTGCTCCTTCCTGTCCTGAGTTATCTTTCATACATTCCTGAGGAATAATTAGCAACGAACAAAAGCGCACATTTCGTTTGTCTAAGTGCATTTGGATTTCGTCAATGTGCCTTTTCTTTCATTTCAAAAGGAACCACTCAAAAAGCAAAAACTGGTGTTCTTGCGATAATATGAACCTACTATTATTATGATGTTTTATGTATTAATTGAGTGTGTGGTCATTTGTTTTGAAAAAGTTGGCAGTGCAATAAGACGGCCACCCATTTTAAAACTTTGACTTTCTGATTTCAACCTCTTAATAAGTCACAATAATTTTAGTCTTGCCTCTAAATGAGAGGGTGTGTTGATTCTCACATCCCCTCTGCCAACATTGAAGCCACATGAAAGATTTGGTTTGTTTATTTTTGAGGTTTTGGACCGCTGGTGATAATAAAATAACATTTACCGCATGTAGTCTTTAATGTTCACTTGCATCTTGTATAAAACAGCACTATAAAAGCTAATATAAGTGACTGGCACAGAATATTGGCAAGAACTGCGTATGGATAAGTATGACTGACCTCTGTGTATTCATAAATGCGCAAGCTTATTCCAATCACAAAATGGCAGTGGTTCAGTTCGGTTTATGAAACAGAACAGACGATTGAAAGAAAAAAAAGAAATTAGATTTTACATAATATAGCGGTGACAACTCAATGTATTTTTACTGCACTTAAAATTATATTACTTTCTATGATCCTGCACTGTCACAAGAATTCTGCCTGCTTACCTCACCTCAGTTGTTTGGTAAGCAGCGGTTTATAGATCCTTATTCAAGCATTGTGATTTGTCAGATTAAATGAACATGCTCCTTCTGAACTTTTGTTAAAACTCCATTATGTTTCCCTAATGACTTTAAAGGCCATTTTCCATCTGCACATGTTGTTTCTCAATGTGTGAAAGTTATTATGCATCCAGAATACCAGTCAAAATTTAGCTACATTAGTTCACACCTTTGCCAGCTTTAGGTAATTATTCGCCTGAAACACTTCGCACAAACACTGACACACACACGCACACTTGCTCAAACATACCCATCCTCACACACACCAAGACAAAGTCTCAGAGTCTGTCTTTATTAGAGGTGTAGGCATCACTATTATTATTGCTCATACTTAGGGTACGGGGTTTAAAGGTCCAGTGTATGAAATTTAGCAGCATCTAGCGCATGGGTTTGATAACTGCAACCTATGGCTCACTCCACCCCTCCGTTTCGAAGCACTACAGTGGCTGACACATGATAAAGATGTCATCATGTTTTCGCTTCTTTGCTGAAGGAGATAACGTATTATGAAACGCTCTGCAGTTTGTCCATTTAGGGCTACTGTAGAAACAAAATGGTGAATTCCATGTAAGGGATCCCGCGGTGTATATAGATAGAAATAGCTCATTCTAAGGTAATAAAAACATAACGCTTCATTATGTAAAGTCTTTATACACCTCTGAACACACAGTTATGTACATTATATTGCATTTCTGTCTATAGATCCTCCTAAAAAAGGTACACATTGGACCTTTAAACAAATCCCTAAATTGTTACATTTTGGTACCCCTGGCTTGGGAAATATGCTTTTTTAAGCCATCAGAGTCTCACCATTCACACAATAAAATAGGCAAGGACATTTTTAAGACTATCATTGAAGTATTTTCTAGGTTAGACCTAATAACCAATCAAACAACCAACCAGAACACCCTAGCAACCACCTAACAACACCCTGGCAACCTGGGTTTCCTTTGACTCTCTTGACTGTAGAGTATTTAAATATGTGCATATGTGTGATCTAACGTATTAGACAAACAATGATGAAACACGCAGTCATTTAATTTCACAAACATACGGGAGTGATTTTAAAGCCTTGTGCTTCAGAGCTATCAGAAAAATCCACTCAGTGGCTGGTGTTCTCTTTCATCCTTTTTGTTTTTGCTCTAAGCGCAGATGCAAAGTCTACTGAGAATCCTTTGATTAGAAAAAAGAAGAAAAAGAAACTTCCACCCTCTATTGATCCACCGGGACCCCAGCAGAACAAGACAAAGAGCAGTACTTGCAAACTCAGGACATACTGAGAGAAAAGCAGCTAATGTGTCGCGTATACAATAGCTTTGTTTTTGAATTTTGCACCCTGGATATACTCTAAGTGTAAATGAACGAAGCTAATAGTGCATTTCGCTGCAGTAACGTTACCGAAATACAGACTCACTTTGCCAAAATTTTGTCTTTAACGCCTTATGACATGACTCAAGTATGGAATGATCAGGCCTCAAAGGAACCATCCGAGTATCACATTGCACAGGCTTTAGATTTCACTTAATTGGATCTCAGACCCACCATGCGAAAGCCCCACATGAAACGTAGGCCTCTTTTCATTTCAACACATTTTAGCATTCTCTTCACCATCTTCTGCATACGCAGAGTCAGACGGGACGAAATATTCCAGTCATGCATCAATATACAATGGCAAAAATTCAAAAGGAACTTCATAAATATCAGAATACGAGAGATGCACCTGACAGAGCAGGCAGAGAGAAATGTTATGTAGGTGGATCTGTACCGAGATGAAGTGGTATCTGCGTAGACTGAAGGGATGGTTGGGGTTTTGTTGCAAATCCGTCCGACTCCAAGGATGAAGCATCACTTTTTGAGGATCAGCCTTTGAACGTTTCCCTCATGGCAGAGACAGAGCAGGGCTGCAAATGAGACGGATCTCTTTTTGATCTTTTTGCAAGTGTTATGAGAAAAGAAATGATGAGTTATGAGGAAGGCAATGTTCAGAGGCAGAGATGCATAACTAAACATTTTCAATA
Organism: Triplophysa rosa; assembly: GCF_024868665.1. NCBI lineage: Eukaryota > Metazoa > Chordata > Actinopteri > Cypriniformes > Nemacheilidae > Triplophysa > Triplophysa rosa. The sequence continues at coordinate 8,260,011 of NC_079912.1, forward strand.
TGTAAAGGAAGTCTGCTTGGCTTCAGATCAGAGTCAAGACAAGACTAGAACCAGAGTCCAGAACCAGGTGGTCAGAATTATTCAACTAAAAATAGTGATTGCGAATTTATTGCAGCATTTATTTTAAATGCAGAGACAAATGGTAAATGTGGCTATGGAAATCAGACCATGAGTAATGAGACAGTCTTAAGACTTCTCAATACCTCTGCATCAGACAGTCAGATAAAAGATCAGATGTGACTAAGGAAAGCATGCACAGCTCCCATTGTCTCAATTTATCTTTTGTTTACGCAATATTTATCACAACAGGTGGCAATGCTTGGTCCCCCCAACCACATCATACAGGAAGGTGGAGGGGGCTGAGAAATGGGGGGTTGCCCGAGACAGAGCTCACAGCCAACACAAAGCCGACAGTCTCCGGCATCAAGCACAGGAAAGCCCCTACAACAGAGGCACAGCTAAGATAGTAAAGATTAAGAGATATTGGGAAAGATTCGACCCTGAAATGTGAGACTACAGCCCCCCCGTGGGTGTGTAAAGGGGCGCTGGGCACAAACTGTTACACTTGTAAGTGTGTGTGTTTTAGAGCAGGGATGTTAAGGTCAAAAGTATTGGGCTAATGTTTGATCTCTTCCTGTTGGACTTAAGTCACGGGGTCATATGACCCGGCCACTGTTTCAGTATGGGATCATTTGCACAAGATTGGAAAGATAGCTTGATTAAATTATGGGTTTCAAGGAAACGTGTGTTAGTCAGACAGTGGGTGTGGACTGAAACTAAAGGCTGGCTTCACACAAACAATATAGACATGGATAGATATGTGGAAGAAAAGTCAACGCACCATAGTACAGATTAAAATAAGTTTTGTTACCAGCACTCATCCTTCCTTTTGTGCAAATTTGACCAGTGGTTTAATATATGATCAATTACTCAAATTTAAATGATTTGCTTTATTGACTCACACCTTACCTATCTAATATTTGAATACAATTATTAGGACAAAACTTAACTTTGATTTTTTATTATATATATATATATATATATTTTTTTTAAAAATATATTTATATATATTTTTTTTATTCTGTGAATTGAGTTCTTGCGGAAACCGCAAGAAGCTGTTGATTCTCATAGATGCTTCAAATTCTTTCAAAAACAAAACGAAATAGAAAAACAAAACCCTATTTACAAGGCATGAGAAAACACATACCACAATGACTAAAAACATTTAATATTTTCATACATCTGTTTTATTATGTTATAAAAAAATTCTTGCTGACTATTTTCAAGGCTCAAGGTTTAAAAATATAATAAGGATACTTTACAGATGCCAAAGTTACTTCGGGATCAATTTGACAAAATAAAGATGTTACATATAGAACCATTTTTGGCTAAGAACCTTAAACATTTAAAGAATCGTTCTGTTTCACAAAATGATTTTTTTTTGTATTGGAAAAAGGGTTCTTTAGACCTGAAAAAGTGAGATCCTTCACTTAAATGCTGGGTTATTTTCAACCTAGTGTTGGGTCAAAAAGGGACCAACCCAACCGTTGGGTTGTAAAATAATCTATGCTGGGTTGTTTCGACCTAAAATGCTGGGTTGTTTTAACCCATTGTTGGTTCAAATATAAACATTTTCTGGGTTAATTTAACCCAGCCGCTGGATTCGTCCCTTTTTCATCCAACGCTGGGTTGAAAATAACATATTTTAATAACATATAACATAAATAACAATAACATATAATAAAACATATTTTTTTTGTGGGGGGACCAAATGTTTTTTTTTTGCATAGTGAAGGCTGCATACATCTACTGTATATGGTCAGAAAATATAAAAAGTATTTTACATAGTCTGACTGAATCCAACATTATAAGACTACATAAAAAATACTAAAAATACATTAAAAGTTGTTTAAAACACCAACGCCATCTCTGCCAATTTATCTAATGTTACAGCCACGCAGACTATGAGAAAACAACATCACAAGCAGTTCTATCCAAGCACTGACAAACAAGACCCCCAGATAGACAAATAAAGACAGACACACCATTCTGTCACTCCGACCTATAGCTGAGGCGAAGCACACACACACACACACGCACACACACGCGCACACACACACACACACACACACACACACACACACACACACACACACACACACACACACACACACACACACACACACAGGTTATCAGAGAACCACAGAGAGTTCTCAGAGGGCCACCACGTCTCTCAGACGAACACTATCTCCCTCCGTCCGCAGGCTCTCTGCTTGTTGTTTTAAGGCCGGTGCAGATTGGATGCAGCAGCGTAATGTCAGGGCAGTGGAGTTTTAAATATGTTTCTACCGTCTGCCTATTATTTCTCAGCCTCGCTTGACTTCCCACACGGATGGCTTCGCAATACTAATAAGGGCATCTTTAAAAACAGGCCTGAACTGAGGTTGAGAAAGAATAAGCAAGAGAATCAGAGATTGCCCAGATGAGACAACTAAAAATGAGAGACAGAAGAGCAGAAAAAGAGCATTGAGCGGAATATGTCTGGTTAGGGATAAAGGTCAGACTGTTTGTGTGATTTCCATACTGAAGGCCTCTAGGACTCATTTCTTCAGCACTGTTTCTATCCGTGCCCTGTTTGACTGATTCGTCTGATTCATTCCTTACAGCAGACCCCTGACCCCCCCCCCCCCAAAAAAAGAACTCATTACATTTTACGCCTAATTATGACACAAGCAAGAGTGTTTCAGAAATGACTGGGTGGGATAGGAGGAGTCATGTCGTCTCCTTCAAAGCGAAGATGAAAAAAATTGTACATCTGGGACAACACAAGTCCCTCTTGTGTTTCTTCCAAAAGTGAAATCTAACGTCCTGTTCCGGATGACGCACTTGATGTGGACTTGCGGTGTCGTGGCCTCTGCTTTTACTCGCGTCCCAGAAGTCCACAAGACCGTAGAGCTTTGGTTAGTTTATGGGTGTCCGTGATTTTGCCAAGCAGGATGTGTTCCCTGGATTTTATTGGTCACCGGCATCTGTTGAGTTTTGGATGCTGATTGCTTTGGTAAAATTATGTTCCAGTCTTAACTCTAGTTCTAAGTCCAACCTGAATCACAAAAAGCGTTTGAAAATAGACAAAAGGACATGACTTTGTTCATTTGATGGACTGAACAAATCACAATTCATACAATCACTAACAAGCATAAAACACATGGCTCAAAGATGGAACAGAAGGGTGAATCATGACTGAATCATGTCATGTCTGTTGTGTCACTGAAGGATGCAACTGTCTTAGAATACCTCATGCTGGGAGTGACACGTTGATGTTGTTGCTCTTCTTCACCCTATTTGTTTAGCTCATCCTTCTTATTTCAGCGCTCCCTGTCTGCTGTATCTGTCTGAACTTGCGTTCTTCTATCCCGTGTTTGTGGAGTGTAGTGTTTATAAAGCATTGTTAACCGATACCTTATCTTTTCCGTGGGACGCACTTAGAATCAATGTCACGTTATGCCAAGACACCAAATGAAGATAAACATGATCCTTTGTTTTACGAAGCAGCTGATGTTGGCCATCACGGAGAAAGTGCAGCTGTGACACTCACTTAATTTGTCTCTCACGTTGTCATTTGTGCTCCGGCCATTGAATGGCCCACGCAACATGCCTTTTATTGATTACTCATCGTACGGCCCCTGACAGTGACACATGGCACCTCCATTATCATTGTGGCAAAGAGGAAAACACAAACTCATGGTAATGTATGTCTTACATATGTCTGATGAGCTGCGGACAAACATGATGAATGAAGTGACCTCCATTATGTAGAAATTGACGGCTGCTTTGATTGATGCATGCTTGTTGTGTTTCTCGAGGACGTACGAAAAGATAGGCCATATATATTTGTCATTCTTAAACTTGCATTTTCATTTGATAAATGAAAACACTTAGGAATACGTACGTTTTTGGTCACTTACTAGTATAATTAGTGGTAAGCGTAAGTAAAAATATTGCTCATACTAGATTTGAAGGAACTCTGAAAAAACGTAGCTGGAAGCACAAGAAAGCTGTCTTTATTTTTACTTTTTTATTTGTAATTTGATTTTTTATTGTTAAATTACACTTAAAAGTCAGAAAAAATAAGTTTATACAGGATGGAACAACTTAAGGGTAAGTAAATGATGACACAATTTTCATTTTTGAGTGAACAATATTTTTAAGGAAACAAGTGCATTATTTAGGAAAAAACGTTTTTGAGTTTAAAGGGACAGTTCACCCGAAAATGAAAATTCTGTCATCCTTTACTCACTATCAAGTTGTTCCAAAACTGTACAAAATTCTTTCGACCGAAAATGAAAATTCTATCATCATTAACTCACCTCTTAGTTGTTCCGAACCTGTGTAAATTACATTGTACAAAAAAAAGATATTTGAAAGAATGTGTTTATCTAATCAGATTTCCTTATACAAAGTAGTAGGGGAAATGGTAGTCAATGGTTACCCAGAACTGTTTAGTTTTCCATTATCTTCTTTTGTGTTCATAAAGAATTTTGTACAGTTTTGGAACAACTTGATGGTGAGTAAAGGATGACAGAATTTTCATTTTTGTGTGAACTGTCCCTTTAAGCGCAAAAATGTTTCTCCTAAATAATTCTTTCCATAAAAAGATTGTTTACTCAAAAATGAAAATTGTGTCATCATTTACTTACCCTCAAGTTGTTCCATCCTGTATAAACATATTTGTTCTAGTGAACACAAAAAAGCAATACTTTGAAAAATGTGGAAAACCCAACAGTTTCGGAGCACCATTGACCACTATGGTAGTTTTTTATACTTGTTTGGTTACAGACATTCTCCCGAATATCTTTCTTTGTGTTAAGCAGGACAAATAAATAAATTAGGTTTGGAATAACTTGAGGGTGAGTAAATGACTGAATTTTGATTGAAAATTAAATGTATAACTTCATTTTTATCTAAATGTTGCCATGTTATATAGTTTTATTCATTTTTATTTAACTGCCAATACTACACATTTGTCAATGGAAATTTCCAGCATATCTAATCATTTGGGCAAGGACTCCAAAATGTTCTGACAAAAAAACAGTTTTTACTAAATAACCAGATTAAAACACTAAAATTGAAAAGCGAAACCATATTGTTCTTTAACATGCTTTTGGCTATGAGAAACAGTAAACATTGTGCTTGGCACAATTAAAAAATGACATTTGGGATGTTGACCAAGATTGACTTTTTTAGGGTTTTGAAATATTGGCTATCCAAATGTCAACTGGATGTGTTCCCTGAGAACAATTCACGCGGCAGTTACCTGGCACCGACAAATTCTGGGAATGGCAACCCGTGGAAGTTACGGATGGTCCAAGAGCTACATTTATTCAGTCATCTTATCTGTTGGACATTTCACTGTGACACTGCCACTGGCCAGTCTGGGGCCTGACTGACAGAAGGCTTTTGTTATTGTCAGCCTTCCGGGGACTAGACCCTGCTTATCTCTTGGCCGACGGTGCCGAAATAAACTCGCTGTCAGAAATTGCTCCAGTGAAGAACCAGTGGGAGAGGCGAGACCTTCAAGACAGTGTTTTCTCTGGAATTGAAGTCGAAAGGTCATGAAATTTTTGGCCAAACTATAAATGCATAATTTGATTCTGATGTAACCTTAGTGGTCTAATGCAGCCTTCAGCGATTAAGCCTTTATAGTGTGAAATTAATATACAGTAGATGTGTTTGGGGTGATGAATCCAAAGTTGTTTGCTCTCTAAAGATAAATCCCTGAGAATGAAATGTATAGGGAATATCAGGGTTAGTGGTTACACCTGTTTACCCCTTATGAATATTTATTAGAGAACATTTAATTTTTATTGTCAATTTGTGTATAGAAACATTTTGTCTTGGCTACATAAAACCCCCACAACATTTCCATCCTTATTAAACAGGAAAAAATATATTTAATTTTGTAAGGTTGACTTCAGTAGCATAAATGTTATGTGGCCTTAACTAAATTCTACCTAGACCTTTGCAAAGAATCAATTAGTGTTGAGTAGTTTAAATGTTATTAAATACAATTACACAATAAAATATTAATATAAAAAAAGTTATATTATAACCAAACACAGACCAGAAGTTAACTTCGGGCCAGCCAGGTGCGTGTGTGCGATGAAACCGTATACTGTCATACATTTACTTTTTCCATTGTGACAACTAGCACCGGTTGACCCGACGTAGTATTGCTTTCAAGGGAAAATTGCTGTTCGCAAGTAAATTTAGGACACTGTTATTTGTAAGAAATGAACATATGGTTAACAAATCATTTAATTTCAATTTTAATAATGGAGCACAAGAAGGGCTTGAAAATTTGGAATGATGGTGAAAGACGGTCGAGATGGATTGGGCTCAGTACATTTTAATTTTTTTTGTAGCAGAATGCTATGTGAGACTGCTGTATTGTTATTCACTGTGACTAAATGACTTAAGAGTCATAAAATAAACAAAAAACTAAAATTGGGTGATAACAGTTATGTTACTGTGTAGCTCAAACAGAATTATGCAAAGGCACGAGTTACTTATTCATAAGTTTCAAAGTTTGAAAACATCACAGACTTCAATTTCATAAAAAATGTTCATGCACATCCAGAATTATCTGCAGCCCAGCTGGTTTTCCATTACACACGGACCTCTTCGAGATGAATTCATCTTTTTTCTATGCAAGTTTTAAAGCTTAAGATCCTTATGCAAGCTACAGTAATGTTTGCCTGGCATTTACTTAGTAGTGACACAATTCAGTGAGATGTTTTGCTTAGTCTATTAGAGTTTGTTTACTTCAACCACACGGCATCAGCGTCTTTGCAATCACAAACAATGGATCCACTATAAAACTGTAAATGGGTTTTGAAAGACATGAATTGTTAATTGAGTGTGAAAGTCACTCGCTCAACAGTTTACAGTGAAGTTTGTCTCCTTTCAAGTCCTGTTGATGGCGTGATACATTTTTACAGCTTACAGTGAATTACCATGTGCTGTCATAATTGCTGTACATGACAGAAAATCACCCAGATCTGTTGCAAACACATCTTAGTCTGACAGATTTCATATACAAAATAAGTGGAAAACAGCAGATACAAATTAAACTTATTCATAACTCACACTGGAACAAAAATCAGCATGTTTGTTTTGATTTCAGTGTTTCATGTACAGCAGTTTTTCTCAACCGGGGGGTGGGGGCGGGGCTTAAAATAGGCAAAACAAATACAAATCAAGATTTTTTAGTGTTTTGAGCTAAATAATCAACTTATTAATGGCTCATTTATAGCCACCTTTGCACATGAACCTGTGAAACGAAGTATTTTAACATCCCAAAACTTCACCTTTAACTTTCTGCAACCTGGTTCTTTCAGCAGCAAATGAACTTGCATGCAGTGGTGTAAAGAGTACCTGAAAACCATACTTAAATAAAGAAGCCATGTTGATAACTTTTAGTAAGTTAGGGCAAAATCCACAACATATAGTACCTTCAATGCCCTGTAAATGGCAATATTAATTCTTCTGGAGCAAAAATAAACTGCTGCAAAAAAAGAGGTGCCTTGCAAAATGTAATGTGTAATTGCATTAGTCATTACAAATGTAGTGGAGTAAAGAGTACATATAGATTTTAACAAAGTGTAGTCAAGTAGAGAATAAAGGTTGCTGATATCTTTAATACTCAGTACAACTACAAAGTAGCCAAAAAGATACTTAAGTACAGTAACTAATTACATTTACTCCAATACTTTACACCACTGTTTGCATGTATGTGTACACACGAATGTGTAGATGTATTTCACGTGGGTAGCGTGTAGACTGACTGTCTCACTCATCCGCCCTGGCTAATGAGTCAGACCACACTATTCTGCGGTGAGTGATTCCTGATGCATTTCAGCATGTGCATTTAGCGTCTGAGACCGAGATGCTGTCATAGGACCTCGATAAAGTGTGATGCTCTTGTGGGCGAAACCACATTGCTGAAAGAAGCAGATAAAGAGGTGAGGTGGAGGGAGAAACAGATGGGAGGCTGGGGTGAGGGTCAAGGGTGGGCGTGATGCTGTGGGACTCGATCGCATTTAGCTACAAAGTGGTGAGGGATGTTTCAGTTTTTGGCAGATGCAAAAATGTGCGCATTTAGGCAGCAATTAGCTATGAATATGAGTTATAATTGGGGCAAAAGTGGATTCGGGCATAATACTTCAGTGCACAGATATATCTTCTACTACAAAAATATATGTTTTATTCATGCAAAGTAATAAATTCATATGAATTCCCACTCTAATGCTCCAACAGGAAAAAAATCTGCCAATCAAATGTGTGTGTTTGGACGTCTATGCACCTATATTTGGGCCTCTCTCTTTATTAAATCTCTATTTACATACATTGTTTTCTTATTGTATTCTCCCATATGCACCGAACAGGTTTAAATGCCACAGCAATAATGACTTTGGCTCTGCAAACACATTTTAAATAACATTTCTTCCTCTCAATACCGCATTAAAGTCCAGCGGTGTTCTTCTGTTTAATGGATATGGAACCAAATCAAACAGATACGATCTATATTTAAATATCCCTGAGAAATGAATCCGGGGAAAAGGTCACAGGAGTTTAACATTATGCTCAAGAAATAAAAGAATACTTGCTGTCGTTGGCAACGCTGTTACAATGTTGATTACAACAAGAAATGAATGTTGTGTAAAAGTCACTCTATTAGTCAAACATTCAGATTGTGTGTCGTATGTTATTACCGATTTTGGGCTGTGACTGTCACACTAGCCTACTGGAGGTGTTTTTGTTCAGTTCACTCCTATTCTACATCTGGATGATGGATGGAGTGTAGCGTACACATACATTTAATATATACCAAAAATGTATAGGATATAGATTTGGTCGGTTAGAATAGCTATGTATATTCTGAACATATTATTTTAATAATAAACAAGAATGAATAATTTTATGTAAAAACAAACACTGATGAGCGAATCCTATATTCTGTATATGAAGAGTTTATTTCAGAAATAATTTATTGTAGGTCTAGATTTTATTTTACTACACATATGAAAAGTTTTATTTTTGTAAAAACATATAGGCTAACTCAAAAAACATGTCTTTCCAATTAATATCAATCAAACTGCAGTTGGGTTGTTTTGATTAAGTAAACAATACAGCTAACTAACACAATAAAAACATAATTTTTGATTTTTTTTAAAAACAAAATCTGTTTTTACAAAAAACACTTTTCATATATAGTAAAATAAAATCTAAACCTACACTGTAAACCCGGATAAGTCGGCAATACTCAAATATTTTGAGTTTTAGAGATTCTTGGTTTAAGTAAGCAGAACCTTCAAATTTTGATTACTGTTAAGTTAAAGTTCTTAACAAATCTGAGTTAGTGCGACTTAAATATTTAATTTATCCTTTTTATGAAATTAAGTAGACAGAACTTAAACAAATAAGTACCAAAATTGCATTTTTAAGTTAACTAAACTAAATTCTTTCGGTTTCATTATTTTGCATATTCCTTAAGTCTTAATATGCATAAATCAAACACCTTGACTTATGCAATCCAAAATGAGCAAGAAGAGACTGATCTCAGAACTGGCATTAGCACAGTTATTGCTCACTGGTAACATAACACATGTTACAGGTGAAATGTAGCTTCGCAGAGACTAGGCACATGCACCACTCTTCTAAACAATGGTAACCACAAAACTGAAAAATATGTCAAACTCTTCTAAATATCTAAGAGAAGTGAACATTAAACACTAACAAGTCTTTAACTTTACTAAAAACATATAAAATAACCATTTTTTTTATTTACTCTCCTAATGCAGTCTGACGCAAAGCATGCTGGGAATTGGAAATCTTTCTTGACCAATTGTTGAATTAACATGTTTAAATTAATTAAGGAGCAAATAAAATTTTTGAGTTTTAGTCAAGTTAATCAAAAATAATCATTATACTTTACTCAAAAGTAAAGAAGTGTTTCACGAACTTAAAATATTTAAGTAAGTAGAACTTTTTTATAAAATTAAGTTTACATTACTTAATCTGTTTGATTATTTTGAACATTTGGGTTTACAGTGTACCATAAATTATTTCTGAAGGCTTCTTATCACACTTTTCCCTTTACAGCATAATTATTACTCTTTACAAAAAATGTTTTGCCTGATAAGATTACAGAAGTTATGCCCTGTTTTAAAATGTTACAGTCAATGAACTCATTCGCATGTGACAGAATTAGTAACACAGCGTGATTAACTTTGTTTATGTATTCTGCATCTGTCCCGTCTGCAAACGGTGCCTGTTTCCTTATCTGAGGCCAGTCTCAGCTTCTGTGAGGAACCCATCGGCACTATCTCGTTCTTGTAAACATGTACCGGCGTGTTCCACATCACACAGTCACTAGTTAATGGTTAATGGAGTGTTAGGGAGAGCCCCCTCAGGACATTGTTAGGCTATTCCCAGTCATAGCTACATTCCAGCAGCCTCTGGGAGAGATCTGGCTTTTTATGGAGCCAAGAGGGCAACACCATCATAACCCTGCCTGGGAAATTGCCAGAAGAAAGGAAACGGTAACACATTGACTTAACGCACACTTTACAACCGAAACCCCCATTGTGTTCTATTGTAAGAAAAACACTTTACTGTTAATGTTTAATACAAGTGTATACAATATTTAATCTTATTGTTTTGAGAAAAAAAAGTCTCAGTGATTTAGAAAAACTGTAAATAATAACAACAACATGACACCAATAAATACAAACATGAATAATACCTAATAAAATACAGAAATTGCATTAGCTGAACTGAGCAACTTGCATTACAGAATTCAAATGATATGTTGGCACAAGCGTGTAAGAAAGTGGCTTGTCCAATTAGATTGTAAACCAAGAACTCTTTATTTAATAAAAAAAAGAAAGATATCTGAAATTATTCATAGTGATTAACCACAGTTCTTTGTCTATTAGCAAACAAACCTAACTCAATTATTCTGTGTTTACAGTCACAAAAATGAATCAAGGCACACGTGTAGCGTGCTTAGAGATGTGCATATGTGTGTGCGCACATTAATGTGAGGAGAAAACAATGGATAGATGGTAACGTGGGGTCTCATCACTCCAAGAATTCCCATTTGCTTTTGCAACACAAATGACACCCCGCCGGCAACTTTGTGATTACGTCAATTTGTTTGTCTTTGTTTTGATGAGCCTGACACACACAAACACGCACACAAAGTCATCATGAGCCGCAGCCTGTGGCACACTCGATCTATCAGCGCTCTGGAGTCTCCACCATTCTTCCTGAAGAATCCGTTATTCCTCTCTGACACGCACACGAACAACATAACTAAACAAAACTCAGCACGTTTTGACAGATTTGACTGGAAAAACAGATTTTTATATTACAGTATGTTTACATTTTTGTCAGGGCATTGCTTTGCAGCTTTTTGGGGTGGTTTATAACATGTTGCTTTGCGGCTGCTACAGTGGGTAATTTGCCTAAAAGTCACGAAAGCCAAACTCGAAGTCTGTATAAACTATTAATAATCAGTCAGTCATTCCTCAATATAAAAAAGGAGTAAATATAACACGCAGTCACAAATGGTGAATATCATGTCATGTGACACAAATACTATTTCTGTCATTTCTCGAGTCTTGCTCTTTCAACTTGTACCTGGAACCTTGTGAGTCATCCACAGCAGACATTAATGATGTCATTGTGTCTCTCTTGTGTCTCGTATGCATAGTGTGTAATGCAGACTGAATTGCTGCTGCTTTGCATCTGATGTAATTTTCTCATGGAGTACTTCTCTCAATAATGCCGCAGAAGAGGCACAGCTGGCCTGACCTCCCAGTGCACTCCAGAGATGTTCTCGTCTCCCTCCCTCTCATTTTCTCTCTGCTCCATGGCTCGAGATGTCAGACAGTGACAGCCCAGGGTTCACCACAGTATGTTCAACATCCAATCAACCGGCAACTAAAGCCGCTACACTTACTCTGTGAAAGCCGAGAGAGAGAGAATATAGCTATCATGCATCTTGTGGAGCCATAACATTTGTGTGCGTAATGCGATGTGCCACTTCCAATAGGACACATCTGTTGACTCCTCTGGGAAGTGTCGCAGGGAGAAAAATGTGTGCTTGATTACAGTATATCTAGCCTTCACCCCTCTCATCTCTCGCTGTGTTTCGCAAGTGTATGCATCTTTATGTAGCTTCTATCTTCTCAGAGGCAATGGCTCATGATACAACATGCTTTAAAGGGACAATTTACTCAAAATGAAAACTCTGTCATCATTTACTCACTCTTATGTTTTTTCACACCATACGACATTCTGTAGAATGCAAAAGGTGTGAGACAGAACAGTCACACTGCTTTTCTAAACAATGAATGCTGTTGAACTGCATAAAATGACTCCATATAACGCTATATTGAATGCCTTCTGAAGCCTGACAGCTTTGTAAGTAACATAGAATTGTATGCAGGTTTGATACAACGAGAGAGAGAGAGAGAGAGAGAGAGAGAGAGAGAGAGAGAGCGAGAGAGAGAGAGAGAGAGAGAGAGAGAGAGAGAGAGTGAGAGTGAGAGTGCGAGAGAGAGAGCGCGCGCGCGAGAGAGAGACCCCTAACTACAAATAGCAGAGCTGGGAAAACTACAAGCTACATGGCAAATATTTATAAGCTCTTTTTATAAAGGTTTATAAATAGCCTATTTTTTCAGTTCCAGATGTTTACAATTTGTTTTCTATTTGTTTTTATTTGTCTATTTATTTGTGTACCGTTCTGGAAGATTAGATCAGAATCAGAATCAGAAGAGCTTTATTGCCAAGTGTGCTTGCACACACAAGGAATTTTCTTTGGTGTTGGAAGCTTCTAGTACAGACATTTAACACAATGACAATACAATATAATACGATCTTTGTATTTGGATAGATTGGATAGATTGGAAGATAGATTGGAAGTGTCTTTAAATGACCTTCAATACAAAGACCATCAAACGTAATGAAGATCTTAGTTGATGACAAACAGGAAGTATGTGGTTTTATTTCATATTGCAAATATGAAATCCCATTCTTTTGAAGTGAATGGCCGCTCCAAATGAGTGACAAATCACTCCAAATGATTCAGTACACAAGTGAGCCATTCAACTGAATCAATTGAATCGCGAGCCGATTCAGGCTATGATTCATAGCCTTATGCTAGCCAGCGCATTTGTCAAGTTCATTATTCAGCATCGACTCACACGTGAGATTAATTCGCCAGTTTGGCGTCACTTTAGTTAATTGTAATACTGATTACACGCGTGGATTGCATGAAGGGTTTATCAACGTTTGCCGCTATCCAAAAGGTACAGTATTAAAAACAACTAATCGACACCACCATGCTTCCCATTGGTGCTCGCGTTTCACCATGTTAGTTGGAAAATGATAGAAACGAGCAAGATGTTTGCATTTATACATCCATGTAAACACAATAAAATCAAGTTTTTGTGTGCCTTGCGAAACACAATGACGCATCTCGTCTATTTGAATCGACGCCTATGGAAATGTTTACATGTCAATTTTGTTGTGACTGCCACTCTCACCTTTTTCTGTGTTGGTGCTCGTCCCATTCATTCTTTCTCAATGTGGAAAAATCAGCACGCACTTTCTGTCTAACATAATCGTTTGTATTTTAGGAAAACAAGTCATGAGTTTGGAATGACATAATAATGTAAATAAAATACTAAAGTAGGCTACATAATAGCTTAGGATGTGCGTTCCAGTGTTCGTTTACTTTGACAAAACTTTGCCTTTTGTGTTGAACTTTGTCTTTACCCATAATATGTCTTTTCTAAATGCACCCTATTTGTCTCATTCAGAAACAAAGTATAAAAACATGCTTAGATATAATAATAATTCCTCTTTTTTTCCCTTTCCTGCTTCTCTCTCTCTTCTCCCAGCTGGGTGAGGTGGTGTTGTTGTGATGGAGATAATTTTTCTCGCCCCTGTAGGCCCGGGCTGTTGTGTTGTGGCATTAGGCATGAATTGTGGTTCCTTCCAGCAGATTATTAAAATTCTTAATCTCTTCTTATCCTGCCGCCTCCCATTCAAATGGGCTCGTATCGTCTGTTAATGTGCAATTCATTTCAAGTTATTTCTCTCCTGCTCTCCTGAAATGGCTTTACGTAGAAATAGGGCTTTACGTTTAATCATTTGAATAAGAGGGATTTAAACGTGTATGTCTTTGTTTCTTTGCTTCTGTGCGTTTTACCTGCATTTCCAAAAGAGGGGTGAAAGCTTCAACTTTATCATCTCAAGTATTTTATTTTGTTTTGAAAGCTCTAAAGTCTCTAACTTTGTTTACATTTTTTTTTCTGTATTTAGTGTGCAAGAGAGTGCTTGAGGGTGATGCTTGATGCACTATTCACATTTCCTTTGAAAAAGTAAACATCTTGTTTTCCTTGTTTTGATGTCATGGTCATCAAAACTTTGACAAGGTTTTTCATTACATTGTCATTGAGGAACAATTGAAAGACACACATGCACTTTTTTCTAGATTTACCGGATAAAATAATGGTTGTGTCATGAGTTTTTAATAAGCACCAGCCCATCTGTACCAGTCTCATGCACACACAGTCAATGCACCTGCTTCCACTTGATGACTACTCCACATTCTCTTCATTCCTCATCTGAGATCTGACTTTCTTTCTCTCTCTAATGTTCCTCAGGTTTGGCCATCATGCACTGCAGTAATGCTGTATTCCAATAATGAACCAGAAAACTGAAGCTTTTGGTTCTCCACTCACCTCCTAATAGCCCGAATCAGGTCAAGCTCAACCACCGCTCCTGCTTAACCTCGACCTCCAGATGCAAGCCTCCATAACTTTCTGACCGCATGAGAGGGATCTCCGTCTTCATGCTGACCGAGTGTGACCCTCTTGTTCACAGGTATTGTCATTTTTAACCAGAGTTTTAAATGCAGTGTGGTAATTTCACTCATCACTTGCATTATGCTGGTATGCATTAAGGTGATGGAAAGCAGCTTTGGAAAGTGTTCAGTGATGTGCGGAGGTCTTTAGTGGAGGACATTTATCTGCTGGAAACAGTCACAAGTTTAAAGCCGGCTAATCCCGCTTTGATTAGCTTTCAGGCTCTCTGTTTCAGTTCTTACCTGCCCTCTATACATAACATCTGTTCTTACTAAATACTCACAGACTTTCTCAGTAACACTTGAAAGCTGTCAAATGTTTTCAAGCGAGTTCAGCTTGTTAGGGAAATGAAGATGTTACCACAAACAAATTTAAGGGATTTTGTTTATTGGCACACAACCAGGACAGGTGGAATTGAATTCCTGTTACTGATGTTATGGCATACGCTTCTAAGCTTTTTCTCAGGAGCAGTTCCTCTGGGACAAAGTTAAGTGTGTAAATTCTGGAAGCATTTTAAATTTAAATGACACACATCACCTTTAACAACTTTGCTTAAGCGCACAATGGTATTTTGACAAGGATATTTAATATTCAGTCATTTTTGATGATTGCCGATGTGTGGTAGCAGTTAACCATGTTTAATTGTCACCTAAAATGTTTTTTCCTTTTTGTAGTTTGATTACTATACCAAAAGCCATGTTTTTAAACAGTGCAAAAAGACTTCTGTGCATTTTTGTCTTGTTTTTCAGTACAGATACTTTAATCAAGATACATTGAATTAAGAAGCGAAATGACAAGATATTAAGGCCCGTTTCAAAGACGATGCTAAACACTATTATTGTTATAAATTATTTTGAAATTAATATCCGTGCCATTGTGTTGTCTCAAGATGCACACCAGTACACGGCACAGTTATTAAAAGCTTCTTAAAGTGATAATTTACCCAAAAATTAAAATTATGTCGTTATGCCCTCTTATCATTTCAAATCTTTGACTTTCTTTCTTCCGCAGAACACAAAAGAAGATATTTTGAAGGAACTTTGTAACCAAACAGCACTGGACCCCATTGACTTCTATTGTATGTGCACAAAACCAATGCAAGTGAATGTGTTCCAGTTAACAACATTTTTCAAAATATCTTCTTTTGTGTTCTGCGGAAGAAAGTCATACAGGTTCGAAATGAGGAGGATGACAAAATTGATATATTTTTTTCTTTTAGGGTGAACTATCACGTTACCTGTCTTAATTTAAACTATGGTTTACTCCTGGGTTAATCTAATCTCTAAATGTGAAACCAGGCTAATGCTGGGTTCACACCAAACGCGAACAATCGCGATCCACGCTCTTTATTACTTGTGGGAATAGTTTGTTATTTTCGCGTGAGTGACGCGATCTGACAAATGTTTTCAACCTTCGTGGAAGACGAGATTCGCGTCATTCGCACCGCCTGCAGCGAGTTTGCGTCTATACGCGTCTTTGCATTGACTTTGTATGTAATTTACTCGCGCAAAACGCTTAATTCGCGTTTGGTGTGAACCCAGTGTTAGTCTTGTTTTCTGAAAAATATGTTTTCTGAAAAGATGAAAATCAAAATTCAAAAAATATAAAAACAAAAAGTCATTTTGGTTCTCAACTTACATACTCTTAAAGGAATAGTTCATCCAAAAATGAAAATTCTGTTTAATAAATCTGTATACATTTCATTGTTCTGTTGAACCCGAAGAAGATATTTTAAAGAATGTGGGAATATACACAGTTCTGGGTCACCATTGACTACAATAGTAGATTTTTTCTACTATAGTAGTCAATGGTGCCCCAGAACTGTTTGATTACAAACTTTCTTCCAAATATTTTAGGTTTAATACAATTTGAGGGTGGGTAAATGACAGATTTTTTGGTGAACTATCCCTTCAAGTTGATTCAAGACTTTTTAGACATTTTGTTCAGCAAAACAAGACAGAAATACTAAGAAAATAATTGTTTTGTGGACGGCATCTGATATTGGTGATAAAAAGTCCCAAAAGTGCGAGATGCATTTGTCTGTCTTTCTAAATAGGCTGGAGTTTAATCATTGGCTGACTTCTGAATTCGGTTGATGTGGATGCTTCGTTGCTAAACCAGTCTTCATTTTCTTTGGCAGCATCACAGACCAGGCCTTTCTCTCTTTCTGCCACAGTACATCAGAAAAAACGTGGAGGTTATTCAGTCCCTTGTGCCTCGAAATATTTTTCCTTCATTGGCATGACAGTACACACAAAAGAAACAATTATTTCATATCTCCCTATTGAAAATGACTTTCCCCGCATTAGCTAATTAACCACATGCAGCAGGTATTAATGAGTGCTTTGTTAAGCGCTATTATAGTGTTGCCACACTAGTGGCTCTTCACTCAATGAAGAGCTGTTCGCTTTTATATCAGAGTAACGGAGCCAATCATTTCAAAATCTGTGAAGTTCATTTCAGATCGGTTACAGTCTCTCTTTAAGCCACAGAGCGTGTTACATAGGCTCACATATAACGACAAATTGTTTTGGCAGCAGTCGGGTACATCCCATAATAAAAGCTGGCTACGGCGGCGGTTTCTCTTTGTCTCTTTTGCTTAAAGATAATCAGGTATGATGGAGCTCTTCACTCTCTGCACAACAGAAGCAAAACATAGAGGAAATTGGCTCATCTAAAGAGCATGTTCACATGATTACATGATTACTGAATATGTCCTTGTGTCTGTTTGTCATTTAGAAGGAGAGGTAGATCATCAAAGTGAGCTGATTTTGCAGTCATAGCCTCTCCATGAGATCCTCTAGGCCGTAGTTTGATTTATGCATGAGGATGGCGTAGGGAGCACGTATTCAGAATGTATTCGTGTGTGTTTGAAATATATTGTCCTTGAGTTTGCCGTTATCTGTCTGTCTGTCTCAAACATGCAAAGATGCAAGAGAGGAATTTTACACACCTATTTCACATCCAGAGTTTGTTAATCCGTTACTGTCGCTTTTGACTCCTGAAGATTTTCACGGGGAGCGTGATGATGCAGATTTGTGTCTGTCGCCATGGAGACGATTATAGGCCCAATGAATTAATATGGCAACATTTGATGCTATATTGACGAGCAGTACATGACTTGAGTCACTCTCTGTTGATACGAGCACATTTTAGGGCACTAGAAAACAGATGGCGTCTAATTCAGTGGGAGGACCTGAGATCCGCCCACAGCTGTGAAAAACTACTGTAGGATTGGCCTGAAATATTTGTCTCGCACATTACGTTGCTTGCGAGCACAGCGTTAAATGTATTATATGGATTGCTTATTGTGTAGATCCAACTTCTAGTCTAGTGACCAATATTTTGACCAGGATATTAAATCCGACATTGTTTAGTCATTCGGAGATTCATGGAAATGCGGACAGCGGTTAATTTAATGCATTAACCACGTTATGGCCATTTGAAACTTGTTGTTTGATTTCTACTAAAAATCGTTTCTCATTAACTATAAGCCTTAAAGACTGCGCCAGATATTGATGGTGATAAAAAGGTCCCAGTGTCAGTCTTTGTAAATTGGCTCATGTATAATCGCATTGAATGATCCAGAAGATACAGGTTGAGGAGTAGTTCACCCAAAAATGAATAAAAAATAATTCACTTATATTATTTACATTTTTCATGTTTTCATCATTTTGTAGTTGTTTCACACTGTTTAACTTTATTTTAGGGAACACAAGTAAAATTTGACTTGTAAATCGTTCTTCATGATGTAAAGAATGTTTTTTGAAAATGTAATATATATACAGTATCTTTAATTGACTGAGTAAGGTCATCTCAAAAATTATTATTGCAGTGTAATTCATTGTTGAAGTCAAATTTCGATGCTTGTTTCCTCAAAATTAGATCATGAGACCTGGTTTTTACAGGAAGGGTCACAAATACTTTGAAGCTAAACAATTTTTTTTTTCTATCACTGAAACCGTACAGTTACCAGGAGTTAGCAGTCAAGCTTTAAATACGACAAAAACGATCCAGAGTTGTCCATACAACTTTCGACTTGTTATTCCTGACCATATGGAAACTTCCAAAGGGATACGTCAAATGTATGATTGGTTACAATATATAAATACTAATTGTGTTTGGTCACTGTTTGCCTTTATGCTTTAAATCATGTTCCATCGAATTTGCTTTCGGATGAGGAAATTGTTATTTTAATTTATGGCATCATTTGTTTATACAGTAGAAAGGGAGAGACTTAGAAAAGGGGCAGTTATCTTGTATAACCTGTGAAAAGCAAACAGATGGAATAGCCTGACTGAGTGTGGTCTGTTCATATCAGTGGTGCTGTAAGATGAGCTTTCAAAGAATGTTTGCCCTCCACAACATTCACTCCCACAACTAATAATCGCAACCTGAACAAACACCCACTATCTTTCTTCTCTTTCGTTAACCAAATACTAATAAACCTTAACTTTAATTAAACCTTGCCAATGTTTAATAAGACACATGACCAGGAATCACCTCAGAAAAGATTTAACCTTGCTGTAGAACTTAAAGAAGCCTTACACTGTGTCTACACCGGATGCGACTGGCGCCACGCGACGCGACATGACAACCTGTGGGATTGTCACGCCGCATCGAGTGTGGACAAAATGTAAAATTATAATGCGTTCTAATGTATTTTGTCTTGTCACGTCGCGCCGGTGTAGACACGGTGTTACTAAGTTTGGTTTAATACATGATAGATGTTTTTCAGCCTGGCCTAGTGTTTCTTACCTAGTGTTCAGCTACTTTTATTCTGTACCCAAAAATTGGGTTGGTTTAAGATGTTGTTTTGAGCAGGAATACACCACATTTTAATGTATTGTCAATGACATAGGAATGAGACTCCTGTGTTTTTGTCTCTTAACCGCAGAGCAGTCGTGTCGAAAGACTACATTAAAAGGGCAATAAATCACCTGAGATGGTTCTGACCTCGAGGAATCTCTTTTAGAGACACATTTTCAAAGAACCTCTGGTAAAATGTCCCGTTTGGTGTTGTCATTTTATTGTTTCTATGCTTCCACTGAAATTGGC
Organism: Triplophysa rosa; assembly: GCF_024868665.1. Lineage (NCBI taxonomy): Eukaryota > Metazoa > Chordata > Actinopteri > Cypriniformes > Nemacheilidae > Triplophysa > Triplophysa rosa. The sequence continues at coordinate 8,280,008 of NC_079912.1, forward strand.
AAAGAATCCCCCCTCGGCCGTTCTCATAAAGGCGTCCCGTATCTTAATTTCTTACATCAGTGTGCTTGTTAGATATAGATCACAAAAGGAGGACGATTTTATTTTGCAGGGTTGTTATTTGTTCTATTCTTCACCTTCATTTCTTTTCAAATCGTACTTTTTCAGCTTATTCCAAAAGCGCATTTTGACAACGAGATTTGATAAATAGGAGGCGTCACATCTCACGTCTTTGAATAGAAGTGCGAGAATCTCTATTGGAGATGTCACATTCATCTTAAAACGGCTCTGTCCTCTGTGTGTTTCCCTGCCGATGCTATCTGAAACAGAACAAATGCAGTTCCCTGTTTTATTTTAGCACGGGCTTTCATCTGTGCTGAGCCTTATCTGTGCACAGAGAGGAAAATGGAAAGTGTTGTGACATTTAGCTTACTGCGTTTGTCTTCTTTCTTTATCTCCACTCAGGAGATAGCGAACTGTAAGTGTCTATAACAGAAAAAATGTAGATGGAAATCAGATGGAAGACCCTCAAAGGCTAAAGTTTCATCAGCGATGATGTTTTAAAATAAATAAGATTTGTTTGGGTAAACTTTCAAAACGCAGTGGTGTTTATGGCTGTGTGTAGCACCTGTCGTTCGGCATAATCCAATTGTAGCTTAATAAAAAGACAAACCTTTTATTGAAATCACAATGTAACAGACACACTTACGTATATGAAAAAATAAATAAAAGAAAAAACATTCAAACAAACTGAAAAATAACAAAAAGAGGTTTGCATATTAATTATTATTACAAAATTATATAAATAAACATTTACATGTTATTGCTTTTCTATTACTACATCGCTTTTTAACATATAATTGCAATAACATTGCAATTTCACCAAAAAAGAACCGCAAATTCGGTTTCTTTTGTGAACATTTTTAATTTATGCAAAATAAATCTCCTATAAATAATCATGAAATTAAAAATAAAAACCAAATTGAGCAAAACATGCATTGCGCAAAGAATGCGTTTTCAATGACCGCTGTGATCAGAGCACAGAGTACATTCACGCGATTTATAAAGGGAGGTTTCATCACCATATATGGTTCATTGGGGGCGTTTCCGAATGCAAATGACCATGAACGTGAACGAGCATGGCGCTTAAGAACTAGGGTTGTGTATAGTTTGGGTTTTTTCCGATACCGGTGCCAAATCGATACTTTTAAAACTGTACCGGTGCCTAAATCGATACTTTTAAAAAAGAGCCACAAAACACTGGTGGATGACATTAAAGAACAAAATGTTCAATTAAAAAATATTGATTAAGTAATAAAAAAATGCACAACAAATTCACAATTAAAGTTTTAAGTGAATGTGAAATGAGACACTAACATTGCTAGAAAGATGTTATAGTGTTTACTGTTTACCCTCCAGCTACAACTAAATGCTCACTATAGTTGTATTAAATAGGGGCAGAAAATGCTTTGAATATATCAACAGATTTAAGTCCATTTACAGATGAGAGCCTTCTTGGCTACTTTACACGTGCATTATTTTAAAAACAGACATTATAATGAATAAGTATGCCTATACATGCAGTCAGAGTAAAAATCTTGACAGACTGCATGTCTATCAGACTGACAGATAGATGCTATAAGGTTTAGCACTTTCACTGCTGTCTCGCTTGTCTTTCTTGTCAAATGCGTTACTGTGTTATGAACGAGCTCCCATTGATTTTAAACGCGCGCAACAGTTTTATTGTGATCGCTTGCATTACAGACTCGTCATGTGCGTTTCGAATTAACGTTAGTTTCATTCTAACTTCAACCGCCGCATAAGGCACGTTTTAAAGACTGCTCCCTGTTATGAATGCTGAACTCGCCGAGATGGAGGGAGAGAGAGAGAGAGTGCGCGTTAAAACTGTCTTTCACTATGATGAATCCACTGGTCATGCGCGTTCCGATCTATGGGGCGCACGCGATCCGTGCGGATCACAGATCATTCGCGATCCGGTTAACCATCGTATAAGATGTGATGAATTTGTATTATCAGAGCTTTCCAACTTTCGTTCACGTGAATGACGGCTCAGTCAGCATTTAAGTGGCACCGAAATGAGGCACCGAAATCTGCGTATTGATTCGGTCCAGTAACATACCGGATACATAGGTACCGGTGCCATATTAAGAACACAACCCTATTAAGAACATGTGGGATTTATCAACAATGATGTGTGCGTAAGAACCGTGTACGCATGTTTGATAAATACAGATTTTTTTGTACTTACACACATTCTAAATTTCATTCGTAGGACAAAATCTAGAACCTTTTCTACGCACTGTTGATAAATGAGGCCCCTGGTTGTATTGCCCTAGGCTCCACGAGGAAAGCTGACAAACTGTGTCGCTAAATCTCTTTTGTATCACACATTTACACACCATGGACTCTTGGAACAGCTGGAAAGTGTAACTGAAGGTCCATCTCATGCCTGCCATATTTGAGGTCAGGGACGATTCCTAAATCTTGTTGATTAAATTCAGACGGCACTAGAAAGGGGCTTTGGGTTGCTGAAGATGTTTAGTGTAGCGGATGCTAGGCGCCGTGCAGTTACTGTAGTCACACTTTGCTTTGAAGATCATGAAAACAGGATATGATAACAAAAGAAGGGATGAAGGGATAGAGAAAGCAGTAGTTTAAGTGGGAACATATCCTTTGGTTCAAGGAGAAATCTGGTTTGAGGGATGCGGTGCACTTTCGTGACGCATTTATCAAGTTTTCTTCAGGTTCAGCCCTTGAACAACTGCAGCGCTAGCATAGCAACATCAGCATTCATCTTGAATGTCCAATCAGTGTTGTCCAACAATTCTGGTTTGAGCATCATGAAAAAAATGACTGAGTCACCTAATGGTTTTCATGAGTTTCAGGACATCCATCCCATTTTGTTACTGTCTGTTTAAGTGTTTTATTTTTGCCTCCACTTGTATTGTAGAAGTTTTTCAAGGTTTGTGAGACACTGTCCATCGTGAAGCTGTGTTGAGTCACTTCAGGATGTTTCCATGGAATCAGAGGAACATGAGTTTCAAGAGTGCACAGCCTGTGATCGATAGCGCTGGTTCACGTTGCCTACTTGATTTATTGCTAATGTCAAAGAAATGTCATGAAAGGTCTAAAAAATGAAACGAACATACACAAGCATTAGAAGCAACCTGTGTTCTGTTTTTAATGAAATGAAATGAAATGGAGAAACAAATAGCCTGGTGAGATGTGGTCTGTGTATGCGGAGAGTCTAAGCGTATTGATGTGCTTTATCGGACCGGCAGCAAACACGCTAATATATAGTGAAAATGTCATCTGTCCAATCAACACGCCCATGTACTTGACAGATATTGACTGACAGCTCTAGAATGAATGATTCTGAGTGGCAGATGATTCTCATCTGCTCATGAGGGCATGTATACTGTATGTATTTATTCTGCTCAACCGCTTAAAACAGCAAAACACTAGCTAGCTGCTAACATTTACATTACGTTTTTGAATCGTTACGTTGATCAAATGAGGATCCATCAATGGTTTAATTTGGTAACTATAGTCATATTAAAGTGTGTGTACCAAAACCAGTTACCCCTCATTTAAGGCAAAAGTAAAGTACGGCCGCCCGAATGACGTAATTTTCGTCATCGCAGGGTCTGCGGTTGTCCGCGCGGATGGGCTGCGCACAACAGCGCTTGTGTGAAAAAATGTTGTTTCAGCCGAGTCCTCTCGGTGACATGATGCGCATGTGTCGAAGTCGTCTTTCCGCACTTATCCGTGATTGAGTATGCTCAAGAACCTGTGTCACTAAATCTCGCGTTTGTGCGCGAGACGGACGCGTAAAGTCAAGAATACCTGGGCCTTTACACTGCACGCGTGTGCGACGCGTTACAGCTCCCACACGGCCACCGGAGCTGATCGTGGCCACTCTAGGCAGTGCTTTTGTTTATAACAGCCGCGCAGCAGCACGCTACTGAATCATCCCAGAAGCGCCGCCTCTCTAAAGAGGCGCACCAAAGATATGTCTATTTTTGATGGACGCCACGTACAAGCCACACAGTTTTATGTCAAAATAAAAGTCCCTTTGCAGACTATTTCACATCACATATCCCTGACATAAGACCAGAAATAGATGACGAGAGGTTCATCTTCGAACAAAACCAGTCAATTTTCGTAAGGGAACAAAGCATGACTCATAGCAATAAACACAACAATATACTGGACAAAGAACCATTTTGCCAACTTTCTTATGGTAAAAACCCCTAAAATCATGAAAGAACTAACACTTCGCGTTTGAGACGCTCCTGGTGTACATTGGCACCGCATTGAGAACGGAACAAAACCTTGCCGGAGCCTTAACATGCCGCAGATGCGTGCGGTATAAACAAGGGGATAGATACCATACAAAAAGCATTTTTATAATAAACATATGTATTAGCATGCTAGCAATCATGCCGCTACTAACTGAATCGTGTCTTGCATTAGCTTGCCGATCAATCAGAAGATGAAAGATTCTGGAAAGGAGTTTTTTTGTCTGATGATTGGCAGCTGCTGCAGGGACAGCAGATGGCTGGGCGGAAGTCCAGGGCACAGGGGATGAGATACTTTGTGTCACGCTGAGAGCCTGTGGCCTTCAGAGGCAGAAAAGAAAGGACATGGCCTATGCCACTAACTGTAATCCTTGTTAGCCATCATCACAGCCACCACAGACACTTGAAGGTATGAGTGTTAAAGATGCCACTGAACTCTTGTGGGCCGTTGAGCTGTAAACTTTAATGGCACAGTTAGCACACGGCATTAGGAATCAATTAACACATAATAACAATGAAACTGTTTTGATTTAGTCATAGCAATTATAGCATTTTCTTAGAAGCTTTATTGTAGTAAAACCACATTATGTATTAAGCATATTTAACACATTATTTAACATATTAAAACAAGACTGAAAATGAAATTAATTGTATGTATATATAAATATATTATATATATTTTACTAGGCAAATATTAGAAATGTTGCCTTGGCAATTAACCTTTGAGTTTGGCACTAAAGTTGGTGAATAAAATAAAAACGTAATAAATAAAAATACACTTATTATATAAACCTATATGACGATCTAAGAAATACCAATATAAATGAAAGTACATTTTTTGCAAAACTGCTAAAAATTAAACTAAACAAAAAATACAAAAATATTATTAAAAATACAAAAAACAAGTTCTTTAGTCAGTAATGTCATGTTCAATCAATTTATTTTAATCCATTTGATTGAACTGAAAAGACAATGATGGTTGGTTAAGACCATTGGTCCCCAGAAGGTATAGAAACCCACGCACACACAAGCACACAAATAGAAAAATGCATGTATGTGTACACGTGTTTGTTAAATCCATTAATATATTTATATAATATATATATATATATATATATATATACAGTATATACAGTATACATTTGTTGGTACAGTCTTTGCTATCATTAGAAAAACAAAATAAATAAATATATATTATAACCCTCAGTATATTTATAAAAATATAGATGTTTTGGTTGGTACAGTCCTTGCTATCATTGACGAAACAAAAAATCCCTTTTCACACTAAAAATGACTTGAACACACCAGAATGACTTCCACTATCCCTAAGCATTAGCAGCGGCTAGCCTGGTGCTGTCCTGGTGAGTCCTTCTTGTTAAAAGCTCCTCTCTGACTTGCTTAAGCAGGAAGATCTGATCCCAACTTGAGGTCAGGGCTGGTCCATGAGCTTCTTGTCACACAGCGTGCCCAAATCCGGTCCCAAGACAGAGGCCGCTCTCAACAACATGGCCTGCACGCCTTTTATTGTGCTTTTTCTCTTTTCCCTGTGGATATCAAATGGTGTGGGTGTGTGTAACACGCTCTTCAAATGGCCTGTCATGACAGAGCTGCCCCCAGTCTGTCGTGTGTCCCTATGGCTTATACTCTTGCCCTGATGGAGTTCTGGGTATGTGACCGAGGGCAGAGCATGGCACAAGAAAATCAATAACCGAGCAGCTGCATATTGCTTCTGTTGAGCTCTCTTTATCTTCTCTATCACTTCATTCTCTTGATGACTTGCAGTTTCTGACCTTATACCAGGACTGTGAATGTGGATTGAATTTGTCTAAAGGATAGAGAGTGCATGTCTTGGAGGGAAAAAAAGAAGTTGGGGCTTAATAGTTTAAGCAGAATGAGGACGTCTCTGATTTAGCCGTTTCATAAAGTCAATTTCCATAAGTGCTATTATCAGTATATCCGCCTTTCACTTATTTCAAGTATGTTCATCTCAAACTTTGGCTCTCCGCAGATGTTATAGTCCCGAGGACTCGTCTTCCATCATGCAGATGAAAGGAAAGAATGAGGGATTGTGTCAGTTTGACAGTACATCACAGAGGAGGAGCCAGCGTGCCATAAAGTTGGGCCACTAAACATGGAAGTAATAAAGGAAACCATTGCTTCTTATTACGGCCTCGGAAAGATAACTGGCTCCTCTATCCTCTTTGAAAATGAGAAAAAACGTGTGATGGATGGACCTGTGTTTTAATTCAGAGAAAGAGAGAGGAGATTCAGAGAACTATAGAGAGGATCAAGTCTTGTGCTTCTCAGAAGGGAGGTCGATTTTCCTGTTGGTTGGGTTGCTAGTGCCGGTTAAATAGTCAGCCTTGAAATAACGGGAGTGAAATAAACCTTCCACACACACAAACACATTCTGACAGTATACAATAATGCATTTTGCTGAAAGATTTTATTTCTTGTAAGATTGTGACATTTGTGTATGACCAATTTGTCATCACAAATGTGGATGTCTTTGGAAAGAAAAATGATTTGAGAAACAATTGTTTCTCCCCAGATTCATTAAGCAACAAATTATCTTCCTTATTTAAAATCTGATCCTATTTTGTTATAGCCAACACATTGATCTTGATACGTTTCTTTATTATAATGCCATCAATTGTCTCATTTGTGTCTATTTGTATTTCTACTACACATTATGAATAGAAACATCACAACAGAGTCATGAAACCGAGAACTTATTGTCTCTTTGAGCAATAAAAGAGCCACGTCTAAACAATAAAGCATTCCTTCGGGTGCAGGCTTTGAAGCGCTGAACGCATCCCGCATCTGTGAAGTCATTGCATACATGAAAGAGCCCACAAAATGACTGCGTCTGATTGACAGGCCTAACAATCATACTTCACAATGGCTGAGTAGTCTAATAAATAACTTATTTACCGATGCGGAAGAGCGTTAGGTTGAACTTCAGACGTTACGCCTTGGCAGGTTTGATTAAAGGAACCTCGAGGAGCTCCATTGGGTCTTAAAGGTCCTCTATAGGTTTTTCCTTTCATCTGCATACTGATAAACAAAAGATGGAGGAGCATCTACAGATGGAGGTTAAATGTGTGCTTCGATGCCCTTGATCTGAGACAGGCACACGTGTGTAAGCGTCTACATTTGTGTGTTTATATGTGGGTGTGGGTTCACGATTCAAGGGGGAGTCGATAAGATTACAAAAGGGTCCGGTGAGCAACCTGAGGATTTTATGTCAGATATCGAATGTGCTGTTGGCAAAATTTCAGCGTTTTAGCTTTTAAGATACTTGTGCTTGAAGTGTGGCTGGCCTGAGGTTATAGTTTTTAACTCACGATCAGATTAAAAAATGTGTCTGCTTGAGTATGCAGGATAGGTCTAGATATATCATAATGCTAGGCAAGGGTGTTGCTAGACAGTTGCTAAGGGACAATTCCATGCAAATATCAACCTTAAGATGAAAAATCTAAAGTTTTTACGAAAGGTTTTCACCATACTAATCGCTCAGGTGTCAATATTTGGTGGTTTAAATATCAATGGGAAGTCTCTCTTAAAAATTTGTGCTTTTTTAAGCATAGTTTTCCAAAGCCAGGTTAGTGAAATGTCACATCCATAACGGTCCATATTCCTCGTAAATGGCCACATGAAAATGAAAAGAATTATTTTATGGTCCATATAGAGCCATTCCCTTCTGGTTTGTGCATTTTAATTCACAGAAATCCTACAAAGTATTTTGTCTCTCAAAAATTTGTGTCCTTTTTTGTCACATCCATAACGCATACATTTTCTCTTAAAATAGAAAACTCGTGCATAGACTATATACTGTATTTCTTAAGATATATTTCTTATGTTGGGACTCAACATAACTGACTATCAACAGGGGTTTAGTAAAATATAAACAAATGATTCCATATATTGGTAATAAATACATTCTCTGCGAATTTATATTTCAAGTTTTGACTGAAAAAATTGACTGAAAATGTTTGTAGTGCTTTCGTGTTTTAACCCATTGTTGGGTCAAATATAAAGCTTTTCTGGGTTAATTTAACCCAACGGTTGGGTTTTTCCCTTTTTCAACCACCGGAGTGTGGTTTCTAGGGCATTGCTAGGGTGTTCTGAGTGGTTGCTAGGTGGCTTCTTACAGGGCAAATCTCCAAATTCTCTATGATATATTTTTTGTTCTGTTCCTGTATTTGTTTCTTTAGCTGATGGTAGAGCATTGTGTTAGCATTGCATAAATTGTTCTCTAGGAATCAAACCCACCACCTTTGCACTGTCAACGATGATATGGAACTTTTTTTGCCCATTTCATTACCCACTTATATGTCCAAACACTAAGGGCCCTATTTTCACGATCCAAGCGCATGGTTTAAAGAGCATGTGCACTCAGGGCGTGTCCGAATCCACTTTTGCTAATTTAACGACGGGAAAACGGTCGGTGCGCCCGAGTGCATGGTCTAAACGGGTTGTTCCGATTCTCTTAATGAGTAATGGGTGTTTGATGGGCGTAATGTGCAGTAAACCAATCAGAGTCTCATCTCTCATTCCCTTTAAGAGCCAGTTGCGCTCGCACCATGGCTAATTCGCTTCTTATACGGCGGATTTTGCAAGAGCAAAGACTACACGCTTCTCTAGAGAGGATACGCATCTGTTCGTGCGTGAGGTTAAAGCGCGCGAGCATATCATCTACATGACAAGCCGGATTTTTATCTTTATCTACACAATAATAATCTTGTACATTGTAATCCATTTATTTTTTATATTTGGTATGTTTGTGTGCTGCTGCGCTTCCCTCTGTGTAATAAGTAAAGTGAAAGCGCGTTGTATGTGGACCCGCCCAGAGGCGCATTTTCTACTAATGCGCCCTATTTTTAGCAAAAAAATATTGCGCCATTGACTTTAGACATTAGAACAGGTTTGAGTTGGTCTAAGGCGCAGTCTATTTTCAGTTCCTCAAAATTGCAACGCGCCAACAATGCGCCTGAGCACACCTCTTTTTTAGACCATCACGCCCATGTGCGCGCAAATGCATTTGCTATTTAAACAATGCGGCGCAGGACGGGAAAATGAGAACTGCGTTGGGCGGAAACTAGCAAAAATACTTGCGCCTTGCGCCGGGTGTAGAATTGGGCCCTAAGTAACAGAAAAGTAGTAGCACTCATCTTCTCGGCAAGCCCTTCTGTAGATCTGAGCAATAATGGCGACATTCATCGTCCCCCAGTTGCAAAAACGATCAACCTATATAAGATCGAGAAATACAAGTGAAAGAACCGAGATTAAATTTGCAGTTTAATTTAACCATTTTCCTGTTAGACTAGAATACGAACCAAAAATTAGCATCCAAACTCATGTTCGTACATTCCTTTGAAGTCCCGTCAAACCGACTTCTGCTCATTTACTAATTAATCTTGTTATACATTTATTTATTGTCCGGAAATAAATTATACAGCAGAGCTCTCTTCTTTCCTGCCAAATCTGATTCTGTCAAATCAAGCAATGCTTTGATCAGTGCTTAATTGGTGAAAAGAGTGGAAACAGGAACTATATTTGGGCTTTGTGAATGCAACAGACATATGGGGTCCAGACCGGATCATTTATTTGAATACTTTGCTTTATGCATGCTTAATTGGCGGAGAGGAGAAATGGCTAATTAATGCTGCTGGAGTGATTAAGGACACAAGGGCCACAGCTTTCAACCTGTCAATTACAAAAAAAAGCCAGCCATCAGCCGTCTCCTGATAATGGCAGCGACTGACAGGAATAGTCCTGCGCTGGTTAAAACCATCCTGCGACGCTGGCAGACTGACATGTGCCACTGCAGTCATGGGTCAGGAGAAATGACTTTTCTATTGTGTTTTTACAGACAAATTGTGGGATATTATTTAAGAATACCAAGAAGTAACGCTAAATTTCAATCTGTCTTTGTACAAATTCCCTTTAAATTAAGTCAATTAACTTAGCTTTCATATTGGTTACGTTTTGACACCCTTAGAAAAATTAACAATGGTTGAAAGGGATAGTTTTGGCAAAAAAAATCTTGTCATCATTTATTTGCCCTAATGTTGATTCAAACCTGAATAAGTCTCTTTCTTCTGTGGAACACAACAGAGGATATTTTGAGAAATGTCTCAGTGATTTTGTGTCCATACAATGAAAGTCAACGGGGGCCACAATGTTGTTTGGTTACAAATGTCCTTCAAAATATTTTCTTTTGTGTTCCGGAAAGAAGGAAAGCCATACAAGTTTGAAATGACATGTGGGTGAGTAAATGATGAGAGAATATTCATTTTCGGGTTAAGTGTGAACTATTCCTTTTGGGGGGTTTATTTGTATTAAAACCTTAAGAACCACAAACTGGCTATTGTTTTAGTGCAGTAACCATAATTTAACCATTTAGTAGTATTTGTATATTTAATAATTGTAGTTAAACTGTTGTTATAAAACGCTACTTTACTTTTACTATAATAAAACCACGTGACTAGAGAAAAAACACTGCATGCTTAATGTAAAAACCTTGCACATATCAAAAACAGTGCGAATCTAAATCTGTCTTCACACTGGCGCATAAATATCAAGGTCGCATAACTTAGCATTGGCCACAGTGACCTGTCTGTCTAGCAGTTCAGACTCACTTTCAAGAGCATTCTGTTCCTTCCTGGTTTCCATGGCAACCCGACCAGAAAGATAGTGTACTTTACAGCAGGATGCTGGCTGCACGGAAGGGTTGTTTACTGGCAGCGAGGGCTACTATATTCGCCGCCGTTACGCCAGCGTGTTACCGCCCTCACTCATTCGTTCTGCTCACATCTGCGGAGACAGAGCACGATAATTACAGTCTCCATGGCAATGCCATTATGAATTTTTTCTCTTCTGTTTTTGGAATTGAACATTTGTAGTTATGACTATTATCTTCAACAAGGCATCTGCCTTTATGTGCCCTCAAATGTAATTTTCACATAGGCAAGGACATCGCCAAATAACATCTGTGTCTAGCAATTTGCAGTCTGTTTGGGGTTTTTCTCGTTTGTTATTTATTTTCCTATGAATTGGGTTTAATGGATTGCTGGTTGTACTGTCATAATGGGTTCTTGGAAACACACCAGTATATATTATAGTTGCAAACATCTTTCTATACTTACACTATGGCTTTGAACCTGCAAACCAAGAATTTGTTTGCTCTCCCAACAGGTACATTATGAATCATAACTTAATTGTTTTGTGGCTAGTTGATTGCGTGAAATAAGTCTTGTTGTGTACGTATGAGATTTCAGTGCTGGTAACAACATACGTCAAGTGCTTGGCCAACCATGAATATGAGGTGAATCTTAAAGGGGTCATATGGTGCGAATACGTGTTTTTCTGTGTCTTTGGTGTGTTATAAGTTGCCCATGCATGTATTAAGACACGTAAAATTGTAATAATTTAAGTGTCGGAACAAAAGATGCATTCTATCTAAAAGCGAATGCTCACCCAGACCTGCCTGAAACGCCTCGTGTAACCACACCCCCACAAATGTACGTCAGGTTGTGGTTTGATTTGACAAAGACCGCACAAATGTATACACAAGTAAGGTGGGCATACCTGTCAGTACAATTGCTTTGCAACCTGATGTTCCAAATATGGTAAGAGGCGTTACATTTCCATCACACGCTTGCAGTATTCGACCAATCACTATGCACTGGTTAACTGGCCAATCATAGCACACCTCGCTTTTCAGAGCGATGAGCTTTGTAAAAATCTGCGTGTTTCAGAGAGGCGGGGCAAAGAGGAGATACAAACATGCACGGTGTGTGGAAAATACAGCATTTTTTAACCTTAAATCTAAAACAAATTAAAATATTAGTTTTAGCCGTGTCATATGACCCCTTTAATCAGCTCCCTTGTTGGCCATGTTAAGGGTTGGGCTAGTCAAAAAATCCAGTACACTAAAATGTTTGTTCCCTTTGTCTGTGCCGATAGCCTTGTGATTAGTGCACCAACATATAATGACAAAGCGCTCATGGCAACCCAAGTTCAATTTCCGTCACGCGAGCCCTTTGCCGATCCCGTTGTTTCTACCCAATGTTTTCCTGTCTACTTTACACTTTTCTGTTCAATTAAAGGCATACAAATTCTAATAAAGTATAACTTAAAAAAAAAAAAGTGTTCCTTAACAATCCCACAATGCAGTGCAAAAATCCCATATTAAAAAACACACCACTTGACAGGTAGGAAACACAATCTAGTTAACATTTAAATTAACAGCTGAAATGCTGCATGGATAAGTAACAGAAAAATAAAAGTTTTTTTCAAATTGTACTTAAACCGGATTAAAAAAGAGAAGGAGAGACACCGGTTCTACCTTTTGTTGATAAATAGCAGTAGTGATGTTTTGTAATACGGTTAAGTATTCATGTCAGGAGTACACAATTCATCAGTGTTCCAATGTGTAGTGAGCAAGGGTCCTTACTAGTAGTGCTCGAACCTGCAGACATGATAAGCACTGATTCACAACATAGGGGGCTTGTTTTGAAACCGATTGATGGTTTCACTACAAGAGAAACCAAAAGTAAACAATTAAAATCAAAAAAAGAATAGAATAGAATTCCATTTCACTTATTTTCTTATACCGTGTCTACACCGGACGCGACCGGCGCAACGCAACATAACACACGGCTTGTTCTAATGGGATTGTCCTGCCGCACCGCGACGCATCCAGTGTGGACAAAATTTCGAATTATAATGGGTTCTAATGCATTTCATTGTCTTGTCGCATCGCACCGCGTCCGGTGTAGACACGGTGTTAGATATGTCAGGCAGAGTTATTCATTTTAGTATTCATTTTTAAACTGACTTTCTGATTAAAACTTTCCGTCTTGTTTAAGACAGTGGTTCTCAAACTGGGGGCCTTGGCCCTGGCCCTCTGGGAGGCCCCAAGATAGATCCAGGGGGGCCACAGTTTTTGTGGCATTTTATGAAATATTATGAAACCAAAAGAACTGATGTTCCATCATTGTATAACGGTGTATGTTTTTGGTTTGATTCTTTATTTTGATTCTTTATTTGGGGGGCCACAAAGTGATGCACCCTACACAAAGTGGCCTTACAACGAATAGGTTTGAGAACCAAACAATAGTAGTGAATGGGTGCCACCGCTGTTCGGTTATCAACATTTTTCAAAATGTCTTCTTTTGTGTTCTGCGGAATAAAAGTTACACAGGAACGAAATGACAAGAGGGTGAGTAAATGATATTTTCATTTTTTGAGTGAACTATCCCTTGAAGTGCACATTCCTCACTTAGAGAGTTCTTTTAGTTAATGTTTGTCTATAGTGCTGTTGTTATGTGTGGACACTACTGTATAAGGGTTGACTGAACTTTTGAACCCTGCTCAGGGGGCAAAGGGTAAACGCAGTCCATGTAGGCACAAAGGAGCTGTTTGTTGATAGTACTTGAAGCTAATGTTTACTCTGCTTGTCTGTTCAGGTGTTTGGGGGGAAATTTTCTGCATTTGTGGCCATTTTATAGCTGTAACTGCGGTCAAACAGTCAAGGAAACAGCAGGCATCTCGATTTCCGTACAGAACCCGATGGCATTTGACGTTCATGTGAGAACGTTACAGAATGTTTTTTGAAAATGTAATGCAATACATCCAAATCGATGGGTTTTTACTCCACAGCAAACAATTAACAGGCAGCAGCGTTACCAAAAGCCCTGTTCACCCAAGCGTCCAGGTGCGTCTTTCAGTCTCACCTTTCTTGACCTTGGGAGGGACGTCTTACCCAAACCCCCCCAAACACATTTTTTCTTTGTCTCCAAAGAAAATGGACCAATTAATGGGTTGGTGGGATTGGAGGGGTTAGTTTTATGGATGAGGGACAAACGGGAGGAATGGGAGAGGGACTCAAAGAAAGAGGACGTTTGAAAGAACCCACAGGGGTGTGGATTGAAAGTGGAGAACGTCCCAGAAGGTCAGGGATAATTAGAGACACTTTAAGACTCAACTCACAGCACCCGGAGGACACATACACACACACACGCTCACATTGAGAAACACACACTCTCCCATGCACATATCAGAAAGCTCTTGAGGCGACCTGGCAAATGGGTCCACAGTGCAACACTCTCACTTTTTGCTCACACGTACACATTTATTTTGGCAAGAACACCTAACACCTGGGGTGTATATGATTTTGCTCGGGAGAAAGATAAGACTCACTAGTGCACTTACGTGGGTATGTGAGATGGAAAAAAAGGACAAGAAAAGTTTTATTGCCAATTACTGATCTTTTAGTAAATGAGACCACCCATACACAATGAAGTTCACCTAAATATAAAAAACTACTCGACACTCATGGCTTTCAAAACCTGTATGTGACTCTTTCTTCTGTGGGACACAAAAGAAGGTAATTTTGATAAATATTTTGTATTCATACAATGGAAGTCAATGGGGTCTAGTGTTGTTTGGATAACAACTTTCTTCAAAATATTTTTTTCCTTCAGAAGTCATACAGATCTGTAATGACATGAGTAAATGATGAATTTTTTTTTAAACTCTCGATCTTATTAATCTGGTCATTTTTAGGTAAATTTAGATGGTTGGGGATATTTCAAATGATGGTCAGTATGATTATATTGCAATATATCTACAGTTTATTAAAAGTATTAAACATTGTGGACAGTGATTGTAATGCACTTTTATTTATATTTATATTGATTGAGTTAGGAAATTCCATTCAATAAAAAAGTACACACATTTTGTAATTTAGTCGTACAAATGAAAACCACAGGAAATCTAGGATAAATAAACTTTTTAGATGTATTCAAAATATTCACCAAAAGGCTGAAAAACGTAAGTAATCTCAAGATTTTAGCTGTATTGCTCAGCTTTAACAGACTGGATAGGCTGTCCAATAACAATTTGCAATCACACTCTCTTATATTGCTGTTCTCTGCAAGTCTAGAGATTTATAAATTATGTTGTAAAAAACAAAGCAGTTTCTAATAATTTGTCCTTCTGTAACGACTAATCTTTTTTCAGCCAAACTAAACACAAACAATAATGCGGCCCTGAGGTTTGACACAATGTTTTTGGCTGCACATTTAATTACGTAGCGACAGAAAGTGAAACATTTTTTTTTCTGAAATCCTATTAGCGTGATTGCTTGCAGCCTGCCATGCTACAACTGTCATGACAGACCTTTCAGTTAATGAGTGTGATCTTAGTAGAAAGATTGAACGTAACACAGCCACGGGCATTAGCACCTTAATAGGGTTCAAATGTCAGAAATGATCGCAGCAGGCTTCATAACCATAACTCATTTTTAGATTGTTTTTTTATGCATGTGAAAATTAATTAATCGAATCAAGGAGACTTGACACCTTAGGTGAGGAAGTAAAACAACATAAATATTGCCTGTAATTGGGCTTACATTTTGCATTTTATGTTCTGATCAAATGGACAGACCTTTCAGATTTTGTATTTTTAACCTTGGCCACTTTTTGAAAATCAGCTACATGTAGAGATGTGTCAGTTTACATATTAAAAAATCTTTTATGTCATTCACCGTTAACCAGGTTCCGTCTTCTGGCCGCAGGTTGGCAGGCATACACAGTTACATTGATATTTTATCACATCTTAAATGAAGTTTGGGATGTGTGCTATTCAGCAGCCTGCCAGTCAAACGGTGACCATGACATATCCATTAGACAAGTAATGCTGTTCCTCTTGGAATCTGATCTGATTCGGCACGAGTCGACACCCTAGACAGCCCCACAATCTCGTCATGTGTCCATCGGTGAATCTGTAGGGAATGCGCCCGAGCATCACTCCTGGTTACCAGGGAAAATTTGTTAACTGTTATCTTCCCTCATCGCAAAAGTGACGAGCAGTGAGCCAATAGAATGTGACAGAGGGTCACCGTGGCAACCTGCATCCAGCTTTCAAGGTGATGCAAACGTGAAATTCGGCCAGACTGGATATCAACTTTTGTTCGGCGTTTCATTGTGTCTAGTATTTCCGTTTGCATTTAATGAGCCCAGTGACATTAATTGTTGGAGACAAACATCCAGGCCAGCGTGGACGACGTAGGTGCATGGGTGATCGCATGTAATTGGCTAGATTTATTTAATCCAAGCTTAGCGCTTTGCATGCAAAAGCAATGGCACATGGCATGTAAATATCAACTAAATGTCACATTCATTAGGCAATGAATAAATTCCTGCGTTTGGTGCCCCCAAAGCCAAGCAGCTACACTTGCACACATTTGCAAACACACACCGAACTCAAATGTCTCTCAAACATCCAGTTTTGGGTTTCAATTAGCGTTCGCCCCTCCAGAGGATCAGCTGTGAAACTCTGCCGAATGCATTATGCAACCGCATCCAGTTTTATATAAATGCACGTGTGGGCGTGTGCGAGTTACATTTAATACACATCGATGTCTTTAATCAACATTGATCTGTAGAAGTGGCATTATTATGGGATGTTGATGCTAAATGGCACCGCAATTACTGATACACATCCCACACGAAATTCCTGTTCGAGGTAATATAATAAGACTACACAGTAATCCTTAGCCTTGAAAACGTTCGGTTGCTGATAGACTAACATTGCGTTTTGTATGTAAGCATGCACTTTTATTATTATTATTTTTTGTGATGCGTTTTCAAATGCAACAAAAGTGTTTTTCCAACACAAAATCGAGTAAAATGTAGGGACTTCATTTTATATGTCAGGAAATTATTGAATCATGAAAAGTATTTTATAACAGCTGGTTGAAGGGGAGAGGTTGAAAAATAAACAGGCGGGTGACATCTGTGATTATTTAAAAAGAAAATATGTAAAAAAAATCGTTTTGTGCACCGATGACCTGATTGAAGCTCAACTTATGGTGCTTTTCCACCGGAATTACCTGGAGCAATTTGTCACTGAAACTTTTTCCCAGGAACATTGTTCTCCCCAGGTCTGTTGCTGTCTTCGTTTTCATTGTGGTCTAAATTACCGTGAAGATGAGGCAAATTAGTCCAGTGACGTCGTAGAACCAAAGACGCTACATGGAAAGCTTACAACCTTCTGCCACAAAAACGTAATGACTAATGATAACGCCGCAGCTTCAGTGTAATGCAACAAATGAGACCAGATGTTGTTTTTAAATGGATGTCAATGGAAGAGAAGCTTCACTACACTGAATAAACCTATATGTAGATTTTAATATAATAAAATGTTTATTTATATACGTTGGCCACCATTACAATCTCTGGTTGATCCATGATAACGTCATACAGCAATAGACAATCATCATTTATTTTGCGATGCGGCAAAGTACAAGGCTGCGTGAACTCAACCAATCAGCATGTTCAGTGCCCAAGTCCCACCCCCGAATGGTCCTGAACTTCGAAAAAATGACTACCTCGCGTGCAGGGACTTTCTGTGGGGCAAAGTTCTACCTGGAACTTGGTTTTGACCCGGTTCCTGCGATTGAAACACCATAAATGCTTCCTGTTTACATTTTTTTATTTTTTTATTTTTAAATAAAAATAAAAATAAAAAAATGTCTATTTAATATTCGCTTCTGTTCAAAATCTTCTGTTCATAGTATATTTTTCTAACATTTGTGTAGTGTTCAAAAACTGAACAGGAAGTGCTTCTGGACCAGCATTGTTCACATCTTGCAATAGTGTAATACTATGTAATACCAAAAATATAAAAATTAACAAGATGCGTCACTGCCATTGGAATGAACGGGGAGGAACGCAACGTTCAATATGGTTTCTCAATCAACATGAAAAATACAGTTTTTAAGCGCAAGTTGATCATAGAAAACAAAGTTATGGTACAGTTTACATCATTTTTAAATGTTGTTTTTAAAAATGTCGTTTAATTGGGATTTTAGCCGGCAATTGTAGAAATATCAGTATTCCCATTCACATCTTGTTTGAATCACGTTGTAAGTGCCCGGAGGCGCTTTGCAAAAATGGCCACCGAGTGGCAAGACTTGCCTAAACGGATTTTGGTAATACTCACAATTCACTATGATTAGTTGAGATTAAAGCAGTTCATTGGTGCACAAAAAAAAAGTGTTTACGTTGTTATGAAAAATAATGGATTAAAGCCGTACAGCATACTAGGGCTGCAATATATCGGAATAATCAAACTATGGCAAATGTGCAAACTGCAAAATGCATATCGCATTGATTAGTAAAAACTAGATGATTTCAATACTTCAAAATGTTATATACTGTATAGGCTAAACATAATTTTAGAAGAGACTGGCACACAGATGTTAGTATTGTTCAAATTCATTTTGCCAAGCATTATTGTATTGCATATGACAGTATATCGTATTTTTTTTTACGTTATTGCATTTTACTTCAATATCGTGCAGCCCTAACAATGCCCATTATCCATGCATTAGAAGTGTATGACAAGACAACATGAACTCCGTGACCCGGCTTTCGATGTCACCTCATACTGATCACAACAGGTCTCCACAAAACATTTCGACACCACTCCGTTTGCTGCGACAATCTTCTCTTCCTTCCATCCTTCCTCCCTCCTGCGACGACTATGGGGTGCTAGGCACCACGCCTATATTTACCTCACCTCCTCCTGCTTCTCTGCTCGGCCTTGACCTTTCCCCCCCAGGCGCCTGGCTTGTGCTGGGAAGGAGTGGCTGTGTTCTGGACCCCTTTCTGGGTCCTCTGAGTGCTGGCAATTAGTTAAACAGAATCCTGAAGGCTGCCAAAGCCATCTGTTCCAAC
The DNA here is from genome assembly GCF_024868665.1 of Triplophysa rosa. NCBI lineage: Eukaryota > Metazoa > Chordata > Actinopteri > Cypriniformes > Nemacheilidae > Triplophysa > Triplophysa rosa. Next base: position 8,299,080 of record NC_079912.1, read on the forward strand.
AGGGGGACAAAGAGGGGGTCTAACACCTTATGATGGGTCTAAAGTGTTCGCCTGCCGCAATTAGTCCGCACGCCACGTGAGGTTGAAGGTGCCATACTGGGCCCGGCGTGTGGACGGGTGTGTGATGGGAGGAGAGTTTACATCTCGCTACCCGTGTAAAGCCTAAAACTGCAAATTCGGGTGCCTGCGGTGGTCACTAATGCTTCAATAACTTGCCAATAGCCATATTTTACCTTGCTTCCTATCAACTTCTGAGGTGAAGATTGTTGATCGTATGCTACTGTTCCATCCGAAGTTGTAGTTGCAGTATGAGCAGTGAATTTATTCTTGAATTTGATGAGAATTGTGGCATGAAAACAAGTCACATGACAGCCATCCCGCAATGCTGCCGTTGACATTGCGAGTATTGAATCAAGGAGCTACATGAATAGTGATTGTTGCTGATGACAGAGAGTAAGGGTTTGTTATTGATCGATGGGCTTGTGTTGTTTTTGGTCTATCCTGAAAACACACTGACTGGAATTGAACATGGTTAGAACAGTAGGGTATTTCTAATAAAGAGACCTTTTCATTGTTAACCACCTCTGAAGAGCAGTACTTACACTTGATTTGATTCAGGAGCTGAGGATATTGATACAGTCTCTTCAGCATGTAGCGGAAAAATCGATGCTACTGTGGACCTCATAAGATGAAGGTGGAAAACTTAATGGAACGATAAATTAATGAAAAAGCTTTGAGGTAACATTCAGATTTTAACCTTTTTTCCGGAGACTTTATATAGAGCATGTTCTTTTGTAGCATCATCAGAAAGCCAACACAACATCTTAAACTACGCCAAATTTGCTATTGGAGTAAATGTAAAGGGCAGAGAAATGTTGATTCAGAGTTGAGGTTGTTGATGGATTTTAGTTTCAAGGTAAAGAATTCAAATGGCAGATTTTACTTGCAAGGTTTTGGCTGGTAGTCTTAGTCAATTCCAGAGCAAATGTCTCGATTATGGGTTGGCAGCTTTTTGACAAGTGGGTTAGATAATATCTAAAATTTTTCTTATAATGAATCCCTCAGTCTTAAATTGATCTGGGCTCTGTATCAAAGTCTTTGGATGACAAGTCTGCTTGCGAAAGTACACCTACCGTTCTCTGAGGTTACAGATACAAAAGAGGTCACTGAACCATGAGACTGGTGCGATTTAAAGCCATGAAGGGAAATACACTACTGTTAAAATGCTGTTGAGCTGCTTAACAAACAGGTCCTAACATATTGATCAACAAATGTACACATTTGTGTACTGTACACTGTATCTTTTACTGTATTTAGAATCTGTATTGTCATGTACGTTAGGACCAGCCCTGTATTTCTACTTTATGAAATTGTTTATTTTCTTGTTTACATTTAGAAGTTATTAACACAATATTTTAACAAAAGTATTTAATTAGTAAGAATAATCAAATGTTTTGACAAAATATTTTGCCCAGTAATATAGTTTGACACATTTTCCAAATCTCGAAGGATGCTTGTTATTATTATACGCTCTTATTATTTTAATCTCAAAGTGGGAAAAGTGTGTGTGAAACTTGCTTTGCTCTCTCACCATGCTTAGCGTCTCATGGCAGTTTTCTAGTTTGCATTTTTGCGACATTTGGCCAGATTTGTATTTGTCAGCAAAATGTTCAGTAAACATTCCAAGAGAGCTGGCGTGCATCCACTAAAATAGCATCCTCATCTGTTACCACATAAGGAAATGTATCCATGTGTCAATACACATTACTAGTGTTATGATATATTCAATAGTTTCACTTAACCAAGTCAATAGCTTGAGGTTAAATTGAAATAAAATGAGGTGGTGTATGGGAGTAAGGGGTCAATATGTACATTTTGGACACTTTTACAATGTAATGCATAAGAAATTGGTGGAGCAATGAACATGTTACATTATAAATAAAAAATGGTGTGGATATGCACTGAGAACATGGAAAGTTGGTAGTAGTCGACCCCCTTGGGTTGGCCAACTCTCGGTTTGCTTACATGGCGAATAATCTTTCATATTGTCCATGGAAAAGTGATTTTTTCCTCAATAGCAAGGCAATAGAATAGTAGAACGAAGGAGAAAAATGGAGAAGAAAAGGTTGGCTGGCACCCCTCCGTTCTCTTTCCTCCACACCCCATATCTCGCCAAATAGCTCCTCCAAACATTGTGCTTTCACAGACTAATAATAGCCGAGTGTTCAATTCTCCAGCCTCTTTGGTGGATAGAGGAAGAGAGAGAGAGATAGCAGTGATGATGGTCTCCCACCATAGGGATGATAGATCTTGAGAGGGGGGAACAGGAAATAATTTGCCCCCGTCTTAAGCAGCATATTGTGAATTGTGGGGCCAGGATCCTGGAGAGCTGGCGAGGGGGGGTTGGGTGGAGGAGAAGAATTCATTTCAGTCTATGTTGTTTATCAGGGTGCACACTGGAACAAAATACCCAAATTGTGTCTTTTTTTATATGATGGGCACAGAATGATACAGTTGCACTGAATAACACACAATTGCTCTGTTCCAAAATCTTGTGAGCTGCCTGATGGCACCGTTTTAAAACATCACGGACATGCTTTCGTCGCAAAGACTTTGCCAGAGATGTGGGCAGCAATATTAAGTTGCCTTGTAAGGTACCTTGTTTTGACCAAAATGTCTGTGGATTGGAAGATGGCGGATTCTGAGATGCTCTGTATGTAAAGTACATTTGACTTTTTGCTTATGAGAATGTCCGTTTGAGAATGTGGCTGCATGCAAACATACTAACTAACCAATAAACCAACTACTAACAAAGTGGGATCAATTAAGAATCGAGTCTCCTCTACATTTCTTATTATTCTCAATTATTTTTATATTTTAGTTTTTGTGTTAATTTTAGATGAATTTGTATCTGTTTTGATACAGTATGTGCTTTAGTCATTTATTATTTATTTTATATATGCTTCATGTATTTTTTCAGTTGAGGTTTATGTATCTTCCGTAAATAATTGAAGAGAAACTTCGTTTTTATATATTTTACAAAAAAGATGTATAGTGTTATCATGATTTATTGTGTTTGTTAGCTATATTTTTGTTATTATTACTTGATTGGTTTATATTACTTGAAATACATGATTTTTAAAAATATTTACAACTGGAATCTTTTTTGCAAATTAACTTCAATTTTAGTGTCTCAATTATTTATAATTTTCATTTAATTTTAGATTTTCATCTACTATATTTAGGCTAATATTTTATTGGATTTCAATTAACAGCAATGTTTTAAGTTGTAGATTTTGTAAACTATAATGTTCTTAGTTTGCAGTAGAGAGCGTGACTGATCCACAGGTTTGCAACAGAGGTAACATACATTACAATGGAAACATGGAACAGTCAGATAATGACATAGTAGACACACGATTTCCATATATTATTCAAATCAAGGACCTTGGTGTGCTTTTATACAATGTAAACATGCTGTGAAATACAGTATGATGTTATAGGGCATTTGAAGGAGCAATGAGTATGTTGTGAGTGTATAAAACATGTAGAGCAGATGGAACTGAGAGAGAGAGAGAGAGAGAGAGAGAGAGAGAGACAGGCTGGACCCCATGCCTTGTCTCTTGGTGACATTGTGTGAAAGAATGCTCATGCAATAAGAGTTCTCACTTGTGCATTATTTCTCACTTTATTGCACTTGCAATCCAAGACAAGCAGTGATGGAGCCAAAGTAACCATAGATACCTCTAATGTCCTCTCTTCGCTTTTATCTGCTCCAACACCTTCAGAACGTTTCTGCCAGTGAATATTTTTTCTATCACTGATATTCTACAGCTCTTCAAGGTCATGGAAGCATACTGTGGGCTGCTGCAGGATGGAATTCAATGGCCATTTTTTGTTTTGTCACTTGGAAATGACTGTCGATTTTAACATAATTTCTAGGAGTCTTTTTTAGCAATGCTTTGCTATGGAGAGGCCACTGTTTTTAGTGCATAGGTGTTTACATTTGATGAGAAATGTTCGTATTTAAATCCTTAAAATTGAATTTTGCGGACTTTAAGCTGAGCTCATTTTGTGACATTAATAAGATCTCTGAAACTTTAATGGAGATAATTTAAGATTTCTGGATTTTTCTGTGGCAAAATGTTTGGGACACAGGAGACTTAAGCAAGGGTTTGCTCTCCATTTAATATTTACACAGTTGAGATATTAAAGAGATTTGATTTTTCTTTTTTAAAGCGATTTGAACAAACTAAACCTAAATCTAATGTATTAAACTTGAACTTGTAACTTGTCAAGGACTATTTGTGCTGTTGACAAACAATACCTTACACCTTTTTGTAAGGTTTTCTGTGAAATGATTCTATGATTACTTTTCTATAAAACCTGGGGGAATATAATCCCATAGAATTACATTAATGGATAAATCCAACAATATCTAGGGACCAAAATATAATCGAGACCTTTTTGGGCCTTTTAATCCTGGTCTTCCTTAGCAACCAGCAGACGTGGAGATAAGTTTGGCATTGACAAACATTCACCTCACGTTCTTCTTTTAATAGAATCGTCAAAGCCTTGTCAAATAGGTGTTTATTAAAGCCATGATGTGTATTTTCTTAAACACACAAGTGCAACATCATTAGCTCAGTAACATCACTTATAATTATTGCGTCTTGTAAATAACTGCTTTATCTGGACAGCTCCTCGTGTGACGATTTACCTGGAAAGTGCATTTGTTCTGGTAAGTGTATTTTTACAGCGTACTATGGTGTTTTATCACGCAAAGCAGACGTGTCTTAAGCACTTAAGCGAAGGGGACATGTCTAGATGATTGACAGACTAAAGTAGAGCCTCATGCCGTGTTTTTTTTTACATGGCATTATTCCTGTTGTAGGGGTCAAAGGTCATTCCCCAAAGGGAAACAAATAGCTCTTTCTTGGAGAGAACATTCCTGTAGTTATTTGAAGGATACCTGTTTAAGGATACATTTGTTCTGACATCCACTTCTGGTGGTCCGGTTTTGAAAATTGTTCACTAGAGCCACATATCATGTGAGCTCATTTAATATTTGGGGAAGGAAAAAGGAGAAGATTTTAGGAGAGATGAAAGGCGGCTCTGTGAAGACCGAAGGTCAAAGGTCACATCATACCCCAAGGAGGTACACGACAAGGATGTAATAGGTTTCCCTCAGCACCCCACCTTCTCCGCTGCCCTTTCTGAAGGTTTTGGCCTAACTAATTTAGGGGTTAGGGTAACCATGTGTGCCAAAGTTCTAGAACACTAAACTAAAAAGGTCGACAGTTTCTCCCATGAGGTCTTGGACGTTATGAAGCAATAGTTCTTGCTCTTCAGGAGGATTTTTTTAGATACGATTTGTTGCTCTTGGCATTCGTCTCTGACGGCAGTCTGCTCCCCTCTGGTAAAATGCAATTCAGAAGATTACCATATTCTCGTTCGGATGAGGGAAAGTTGAATGTTTTCAAAACAATCTGTGTTTTCTAGTTTCGGGTTTTGGCGGGTGGCGGCTGAACGTGTCTCGACCGTGAAGCATGAAAACGGTCCGTTGGCTATGAATAAACACTTCGATCTGATCGTGATTGGACTTGCTCGTCTTTGTTGGTGGGAATTATTTGTGCTTAATTTAATTCAAAATGCTTTTCAACATAATACATGGCTAAAGCTGAAAGAACCAACAGCCCGTACGGCTGAAGCACAATTTTGTAGGTGTCAAGTGGTGCTACACAGACTGAATTTTGAGAGCAAATCCATGACACTGGGAATAAAAATATCAGATTTGTACATTTTAAAAAGACCGAATCGGATAGTTGCTTTTCTTGCTAAACTTGTTGCCACACTATAATGCTGCTTTATAGTGTATTAGCTATATCAAAAGAGCCCCAAATTAAATATGTCTTAATTATGATTTAGGTCCCTCCTTAAGATGTGATTAAAATGCATTGTTTTTTTACTTATTTTATTAAGTCTGATCGCAGACAAAAATAAAATCGTGCTTCACTGTTAGCGACATGCTTCGAGGTACCATTACTGTTTGTAGCACAGTTAAACACTTCTGTGTAAAAAATTTAGTGCACTAAAATCAATACAATCTCATGGCAAAATCGTAACTATTTTACGATGTGGGTAATTTTGGCTAATCCGTTTCAATTTGTACGATCTCATTCGTACATTTTAGTACGATTGGCTTTCGCTCCAGTGACGTTAGGTGTAGGGGCGGGGTTATGGGTGGGGCTTCAGTATTGCATTTTTTCTAGTAGTCGTAAGTTATTACAGGTAAACGATTCACAACGTACGAATTCATACGAATTAGGGTGCGTTTATATTTGGCATTAACATGCGATCTCGGTGATCCGAACAAGCAGATCGGATCTTCAGACATTCAGGACACAGCGCGTTCACACTTGTCAACATCAAAGTGGCTTCCACATCTGATCGGATCTCTATAGTTTCCTGCTCATTATTTTAATAAGCCTGCAATTTAAAAATAGCCCCGGTGCGGGGAGATTTCACACAACACGTATAACGGGGAGGATGAGCATGTTACAGATTTGATGCACCAGAATGCATACGTGTCTTTTGCAGTCGCGTTTTTATAATACGTCCATCTAAGCGGCCAACGCCTCCGTTACGGCCCTATGCGTTAGCGGCCTCCGCTTCCGTTCCGGCCCCATACGTTAGCGGCCCACCGGGAAAACGCCCGGTACGCCAGATGGCCAGTCCGCCCCTGCACTGAGATCCGATCACATTGCGTCCTCGACTACCTCTGGATCAGGACACGCTGATCGGATGACATTCCAATTAGAAGCGCGTTTACACTTGTCTTTTCAATGTATATGTGGACAACATCCAGATACAGATCGCATGTTAATGCCAAATATAAACCCACCCATAGCCACCTCGTAAAATAGTTACAAATTCCTGTGAGATCAGGTTGACTAAAATACACTTTATTTAATTACACGTAGTACACTTTCATAAGTGCACTTAAAGTGCTCTATTTTCACACATAAAGTACTTAATATACCAGAAATATAGTCTGTTCTAGTCATGGTGTCTCATAATAGCACAGTTAAGTACAATTAGATCTTAGATTTACTGTATCTCAAAAAGTACTAAGGCTCGTTTTTTGTAAAGTACAAAATTTGTGTCAAAATGGAGCATATTGAATACATTTAAGTCAATTTTAGGGCACTTCTTTCACCTGGGCTAACTTTGAGTATTAACAATAAAAAATGTCGTGCTTGCTTTACGAATTAAGATCCCAACCGCAGATGAGTTGCCAAAACCTTTTGCTATTCTTTTCAACTTTGCCAGCAGGCCATGTTTCTCATTATGTTTCCTGTCATCCTTTAAAGCGACATATACATGTGTTATTATAAAAGATGTGGTTCACTTTTGTTAGTTGTCTTACAGGTTTTGCTTGAACTTCCAACCCAGCACTTGCTTTTTATTTGCGTTTACAAGACACAGATCTAAGTGATATTGAATAATTGATCTCACCGCCATTAGCTATACATTGGAGGACAAGAAATGCCTCCCACACCTTTAATTAGAACAAATGTATTGCCTCTGTCTCTGCATTCTTTACCTCTTCACACTGAGAATGAATTGCAGTGACAAAATGAGCAGAAGTTATTCTTAATGAGAATTTAAGGGAAGGTGACAGAAAAGGACTTTTGGTGACGGGAATGAAAACATTTGAGGGTTTGAGTTGAATGTAGGCAAGGCTGACAAGATAATGTTTCTGTGGGTGATAAATATTCTATGTATGTATTTGTCTGGGCCCACATACAGTGGTAGGTAGAAAACCTTTCCAAGTGAGTACTTGTAGATGTACATGCACTTTTGACCACTTATGTCTCCTGATCATATCACTTACGGAGTGACTATGGCTCTCCAGCATTTCCAAACCACAGAAAATCTATATTATTTACCCAAATCCCATAACCTCTTAAGGTGGGTTATCTTATTTCCATTTAAGGGTAAACAGACAGGACTGTAATATTGACAATTTGATGTGTACCCATCCCTTACATGACCGGTGGCCTGACCTAACTGTGGGGGGTATTTTGCCTGCATTCCCAGCATGCCATATCAGTGCCCTATTTGGCCTCGAAACCCCCAGTATCTGATCACATAGCTCGTAAATAAACCACTGCTGGGTGGACTGAGCAACCAGAGCAGCAGTGCACTTTAACCGGCCTGTTTCCTACTGAGTCAACAGATTATATGATATGTTGCAAAACACTCAGTCATTTGGCTAATATGAACTATTCCACGCTAAACGGCCTCTCACATGTACACTCAGAGCAGAGAGTGCAGAGATTTCGGGGTAAATTCTTGTTTCTTAACCATTTGCTAGGAGCGAGTGTGAGAAGCTTTTGAAATTCTCACATTTACCAACTTGTAAAGGACGTGTTTCACCACATGCAATTTTGGTTTAAGCAGTTGTGATGCATACTGTAAAGAGTTTTAATGAATTTGTCATAACATGGTGGAAATTATCTTCAGCATTATTCACCTCTTGAGATGTGGTAAAACTGGTAGTTAAAGATCTGACAATAACCCATTGAGGAACACTAAAAACATTGGACTTGTAGAAACGCCAGAGTAAAGGAATGAAATACCGCTCGGTTTTTAACAGAGTATGTTTATTGATAGGAAATAACTAGAAAATCCCTCCCTCAACTTCATTGGGAAGATGTCTATAGATACCAGCAGTTATTCACAACACATACTGAATTCCTGAGTTGGCATTAATGGCTGTGTAAAATTTAATGGGACAGTAAAATTTTATACTGTTATTAACAGGGGAAATACATTATTATGGTATCATACAAGGCTACGACTATTTACATAGAGTGTTTATGTAAAACAAGCCATTTAATCACCCACCAGGGCATCTGAAGACCAGTCTATGGTCCTATCAATAATAACAGGCGCCTGGGCATTGTATCACTAATGGATTGGCCCACACACAATCTGCATTGTTTTTTTTCCAAGTTTACTGCACTCAATGTGGAAAAAAAATATCCTGAATACTGAGGGAATAAGGAGTTCATTTTTAAAAGTTTGTAATGAAAATGCAATGGAAGTCTATCAGTAACTTAGAGTGTAGGTGAATTTTTGATGATGTTTGATGATACATTTATAGATTTTCAATGCTTGTCTCTGGTCAATTAATTTTTTACTCTTGGTTTACATCCAAACTATTTTTTATTAGGAACAGGCCCAGTACTAGGACTGAGGGGGGCAATCAGATATTCTGGTTGGGCAACAATTTTTATAGTAATATAATCGTAGTTCATTGCATGCATAATTTCACATGTTCTCTGTAATTAAAATAACAGATCTTTTTTTAATAGCAAAAAAATGATACCAATAAGGGCCATTTAATGTTATTTTTTTTTATTGTCAGCTGGACATTGTCCCCCTAGCCTCCTGTAGACCCGGCCCCAATTAGTAATGTCTTCAGACAGTATGATGGTTGTGAATACGACAACAATGTGAATGACGTGACCTTGTAACCTTCCCCAAGCATCCAAACGGAATTAATATTCATGCACCAAGCCTTCAAAGTCTTTCAGCCAATCATTTGGTTTGCTGGGCGAAGGTCAATTAATATTCATGAGTCAAGCCTGTACTCCAGTACATTCTTTGCAGGTCTGCTCCAGTTGTTAACAATTTAATAAACAATCCACATTAAATTAGCTTCATTTGTTTACATAATATTTATCTAATTGTATGTGGGTGTAATATTTAAATAAGTTTATAAATACATTTTAGTACTTCTGTGTAGCTTCAGGACATTCTTTGAGGCTTCAAAAGTATGAACAGTTTAACATTGTTATTATAAACATAATTCTTATAACATTATTTTTATTATTATAAATCATTTAAACGGTTTCATTTTTTCGTAAAACACATTGATTTGGCAATTACTCTGTATAAATGTTAAAATTAAAATAGGTTAAAAAGCTGTGATTAGTCTGACTTACACCAAAAAAATATGTGACATTTTCTTGGTGATTCTTGGTGGTCATGTGGTTTTCCATCCTCAATACCATCAGTGTTCAAAATATTGCTGGGGTATAGGCAAACATCTGCGCCTGAATTTTGTTAGCTAAGCATGTGCAAGGTACATAATGACATCATTATATGGCATTCCCCTTCTCATAACTGCCTAACCCACAACACTGTCTGAAGTGCTTTGAAAGATTTTTGACAGTAAATATCGTCCTGGGACTGAGAGTTGCTTTGCCTGTATAGATAGACATGAACGGTATTAGTGAAATAACTTGTGTAGCTGCACATAATCATAGTGAACGAGACACTAGCAACAAAACAAGCTCATGCACGTCTGGTCCAATATGTGCTGGCTTGACAGCATGTCCTGAGGCCTTGTGTTAATGTTTTTAAAAGTGAGTGATAAATTAGACCGGGGAAATATGATGACAGCATCAAACGGTTGTTGTAGTTAAAACTGCCAAATGAACAGTGTATGACACCTCAGTGTCTCGACTGGATCTGTTATCGCCGTTTCCACCTTGTTTACTCTAACACGCCGTACTAACCAACAACAACACGACAACATTCCAGCGACAAGCTATTTGTTATTTTATATTCTAGACTTTCACAAGTCACTCTCAATTCATGTTTGAGAGTTAAAGGAACAGTTCACCCAAAATTGAAAATTCTGTCTTCATTTACTCACCCTCAAGTTGTTCTAAATCTAGTAGGAAAAAATTGCTTTATACATTTCCTTGTTCATTATAACACAAAAGAAGATATTTTGAAGAATGTAGGAAAGCAAACAGTTCTGGGGCACTTTTGACTCTACCGTTTTAATTTTTCCTACTATGGTGGTCAATGGTGGCCAAGAACTGTTTGGTCACAAGCATTCTTCCAAATATATTCTGTGTTCATCAGAACAAAGAAATTAAGACAGATTTGGAACAACTCGAGGGTAAGTAAATGATGATTTTTATTTTTGGGTGAACTGTCCCTTTAAGGCCCATTCACACCAAGCATGACAACTATTAGGATAACTATGAAACTACAACAATAACTATATTTACGTTACTGGACGTTTTTTTTTTAAGCTTGACCGCTTGCCATCCTCAGGACCTTTCAACTTTAGATTTTAATTTGCTGTCATTGTTTTATAGTTAATAAAAAATCGCTATAAAAGTAAACCAACGAACGTTCCGTCTATAAATATTCATGAGGAGCAGGAGTTCGATCCTATGACGTTACACTGTAGGTGGGACTATCCAGCACAATGTTACAAAATCGCAGAGCCAATGAGAGAGAGAGAGGTGCGGCAACGGAAGTTCGAAATTTTCGCATGTGACGTGATTCATGGAGCCTTCAGTTAGTTCCGGGAAGTTATATTTTCTCTTTAAATGCTTTGTTTCTTTCATTTGTTATTCATTAAATGACTTGCGTCTTCAACTGGGTTAAATGTTTACCTCTGTTGGTCTGTCTAGCCGCAGCTCCATGCGTTACTAGTAACGGGAACTATTGAGAGCCTCTATGAACCGCCATTGCTGTGAAAAAACTGTTCCATTGGAGTCAACGGAGTTGACACGACTCTCTCTCTCAATGGCTCTGCGAAATGGAAACGAAGCGCAACCAATCGAAAACGTTTGCTGTCATTCTGTGCTTGTTGCTGTCGTGGCTGGTTAGGACACAAAGTCTGATAAACATGGAAAATATTGCTCGCCCCTTTGTCATGCCGCACCATTGAAGATCATCTAGGTATAATAATGATTCACATTGAACTGACCTACAACTTCAGCTGTCTTTGCTGTCTGCTTGTCTAAGACTGAGATTGTTCCCGGCTCTTATAATCAGCAGCCTCGTCACTAAATAGACGAGTGTGAGTTGGCAGAGTGGGCAACAATCAGCAAACACTGCATTTTTTCTGCATAATACAACCTGTTTCAGGTGCCAACATTTGCTGATGAGGCTTGTATGCAGAATAGCACCAACAAAGAGATGGGCAGAGACATCTTCCGGCATGTTTCTGAAGTTTGCAACCTACTGTTTATTGTAGAGCTCTTGACAGCTCTCAACTTCCCTCAGCTGTGTTTTCAAGATCAAGTTTACACTGCATCAGCATCTAATGACAAGCCTTATGTCCTGATGAGTGTGAAAGAGTTTAGCAAAACCACACCTCTCCCGACAAAAGGAAAAAAAAATTAGGCATAATTGAAACTACCTTATCATACCCATTTACTGCTTAGATGTTTGATTCATTGCCATATTTATTGATCTTAAATATATACATAATTAAATATTAGTATTCTTTTTATACTTTAAGATTTATTATTATTATATTTATATTGTTTTTTATAGTCCTTCATAGCTATATCCTTCCGTAGGAATTCTAGGAAAATAAGAGAAGCGGGAGTTTACAGAATAGAAACAGGAATTGAAAACGTGCAAAATCTGCATTTCAGTTTCTGTGTTAATAAATCCTGACATGAACTCCTGGCACGATGAGTTGAGAAACTTCCTCATGACCTCATGTGCAAGGAAGTTAATCTCCCGCTCGTGTCGCGCATCACATCTGTTTGGTCTTGTGCAACTCTGATGGAACTTTCCGGCCTCTGGCTGTGAAGCGTCTCGCTCATCTCTGCTTCCTCCATCCTCATTCATCAGCTTTTGTTTGCCGTTCTCTTCCCTCAAATTTTCTTCGGCGCTGTTTGTCCATTTGAACCAGCTGAGCTCTTGTGTTTTGCCAAAGGTGCAGATCCAGAGACCCACCAGTTCACATGCACCTGGCAGCTTAACATCATGACTCACATTTCTAGACAGACTCGGAACTGTTTTGTGGTGGATCATGCATCTGTAATTGTGCGCCTTTATTTACATCCTGTTCCAGAGCAATTCATTTACTGTCCCAACATGTTTTTACATGTGATAAGCTTTTTTTTGTAATTCATGGGGTTTTACAAATAGTCTAAAAGCAGAGAAAATGATTGTTTTGATGTCAGCTTGATTGGTATTTTATATATGTGTGAATGTACAGCCGTGGAAAAAAACCATTTTAGAAAGACCATTTTAAAATAATTTGTATGTGTTTAAGGTAAAATGATCATTTTTGTTTAATTCTGTGAACTACTAACAATATTTCTAATAAAAATATTGTTTCTATTTGTATTTATTTGCAGAAAACGAAAATAACAGAAAATATGCTTTGTATTTTTTCAGACCTCTAATACTGCAAAGAAAACAAGTTCATGTTCACTTTTAAGCAATGCAACAGTAATACTGTATTTGTACATTTATTTAAAAGTTCAATTTATGTGATAACCAGAATTTTATTTATAGTTTTCATGTGTCTTGTCATGCTGTCAGTCTTTTACATGACTGGTGTATGACTGAAATTCAACAGAAACTGGACTGTAATGAAAACAATACACCTAGAAATGCTGATTAAATGAAAATTTTAAATGGTCTCTTAATTTTTTACGCGGCTGTATGTATAAATATATTTAATAGAATATGTGCATACTTTTTGCAATTCGGTTTGGTGCCGGTAATGGCGCAAAAGCATTGAAACACAATTTAGCACCCCTGTCACGCTGTGTATGTATTTGTCTTTGTTTTTTTACTTTAGGGGATGAAACATCTAACTTTTCATTCATCATTTTGTTTACACTGCAATATGCTGTGTGTTTTTCAGCAGTGACAGGAAGCTCAGCTGGCAGGCAAAGGAGAACTAACCCAGATACAATCATCACACAGTCCAGTCTGATGCGGTCGGGCTCATTATGTAACACAAGAGGCTCCATCAGAAGCCCACAGCACTGTCACACTAACCTCACAATATCATTCACATTCCTGCGTGACTGCTCACATTTAAAATGCGGGTACAAAGGCGACACGTTTTGTTTGTGTCGGGGCCATTACATTACAGAAACGCTCCTCATGAAGCATTTATGCGATATTACATCTATGTGTTAATGAAGCATCGTCTTTTGACAGCTTCCGTAACTATCCTCCATTTACAGATGAGGGAGATGAATGTAATGCATGCTATTTCAGGCGAGGAGGGACGTACAATGGCAGGTTAATAATGTTCAAAATATTGTTTACGCATTTAAAATGCTAAATGAATCCACGCGCATGTAGAACAACAGCAGCGTAATATCCGAACAAACTCATAAACTTTGAGTTTACAATCTGTTTATGAAAAAGTTAATATTGTGTGTAATTTTGAGGATATTTTCAAAACGGCATGGGTTTGGTGTTTTTTAATAGCTTATCTAACAGCTTCTATTAAATTCAAACAGTATGCAATTATGTTTCATGCTGTGAATTTCATTGGCTGCTTCTCAATTTGCATACTTTAAAGTACAATAGTTCCCTGGTGATAACACTTTTTTTAGTATGTAGTAGGACTATTGGGACAACAGAGTACACCGTTCATCTACCTGTGGCGTTTAATTTTCAACTTCAACCTTGCATACTTTTTAGGTCAGCGTGCACAAATGACATCATCCGTTTTCAATGTCTCAGACGCATGACCAGCATCAGTACCATGAGTAAGCTAAGACTGGTTCTTAATTCGAAGGCGACCAAGTCAAAGCGACTCCCGGCAATCAATGAAGAGTCTGTATTTACTGACACTTCTGAGGAGAACCGCAGGTGTGTTTTCATCCAGGTAATCTCTGCATCAACAGGCATGCCCGCCTGCGGGGAAGAAACCGAAGTCGACCCACCTGAGAGAGATCCTCTTGTTTCGGTCGACCACATTGAACAGGGACTGCCGACGTGTTACTACTCCGGACAAGTTTCTTACCGCCCAATAAGCTGGCACCTGTTTCCTTGGTGAATGTTTCAAAAGAATGCTAATAGGCCAACAATCAACTGCATCCCCGACAAAATGACATTATCAAAAGACGCCGGCCGTTGCTGTGATTAACAGGCGCTGTAAGCAGAGTCAAACGAGACGAGACAAGCTGTGTCGACTCGCACCGAGGAGGAAAAAAACACCTTTTTTCTTTTCGTCTTGCTCTCTTTCAAAAGGGACAAGGGAGTACGGAAGATCATCTTTTCGCAGTTTTCTGCCTCAGATGAAAGACTCAAAGCCGCACGTTATCGCAAACACACACGTTTGGTTTGGCAATCAAACATTTCGGGCGTATAGGGGCAAATATTTCTCTGCAGCTTCTCTGTACTTTAATATTGTCCCTTTCTTATCTTTAAGTCTTTGGGATCTAGCCCTCTTTCCTTCACTGTTTTTCAGATGAAAAATAATGCTCACAAAAGTATAACTATTCTTAAATTTGTAATTTATAGTTTATAGCATTCAGGAACACGTGCATGAGATGCGTCTCTGCTTCTTATTTTAATACAATTTCTTTTTAACGTTCAGATAATCCTGTTAGGTTTGTAGAAAAGATTTATGAGTTTAAGTACAGATTTCTCTTCTTTAAAGATCAGTTGTTACATGTGTTTTGTACCATTTCGTGGTTTGCGTGCCGTTTTAAAGTGATAGTTCACCCAAAAATGAAAATTTACTCACCCTCTTGTCATTTTAAACCTGTATGACTTTCTTTCTTCCGCAGAACACAAAAGAAGATATTTTGAAGAGTGTTGTTAACAGAACAATGGCGTCACCCATTCACTGCTATTGTATGGACGCAAACCAATGCAAGTGAATGGGTACCCCTGTTGTTCGGTTATCAACATTTTTCAAACCATCACCGTGCAGATAAAAGAAAGTCATACAGGTTTTAAAGGACAAGAGGTTGAGTAAATGATGACAGAATTTTCATTTTTAGTGAACTATCTGTTAAGGTATTCTTTAAATTACGTGCGTTCGATTGGATTAAGAAAATGGACGCCATGCACACTGTTGCTTGTTCTTTATTTTTATAGACTCGTTCTTGTTTTCGGTGTCTTAACATGCAAAAGGAAAGCACACATTCCTCCTGGTTTCATAGATGCAGTCTCATGCTAATACAGGCGTGGGTCAACACGGCCTTCCGCCGCTGCGGTCCTTAGAAAGGCATCTTGGAATTCCACACATCCGACACCCATTCCTTCAATTCCTTCCTGTCATTCAACACAGCAGACATTTCCTTTCGTTTCATATTTGGAATTTATTAGTTCACACATTGGAGATGATCTCTGACCTAACAGATGTCCTTTGTGCATTTAATCAAAGAGAATTTTCCCCGCTTGCTTTAGTGATTCCTTAATGAGTCTCTGAATTTATTTTTTGGTCGGGCAGATAATAATGGAGATGTGGGCCGAAGTGAGTTATCCGAATCGCATATATTAATTACAGATTGATGGTTGGTGAAAGAGCTTCAATGTAATGACTTCCCAAGGGCTCCTTATGGAAATTCTGCAGTCCTTAGAAAAACAACATTAGATGTCGGATCCTCTGGGTACCACACACTATAATACCGCATAAGGATCCTTGGTAAACAAGCCTCTGAATATTCACGCTTGGTCAAGAGAGTATATTAAACAAACATTGGATTGGGAGCTAAGGCCAGGTTGGTTGTTTTTTTATGAGGGTGTTGTAAAGAAATCGTAAGTCAGACATGATGGAATGTACATAAGCTTGCGTTTTAACACTTCAGGATTTCGATTGTAATCGTGAGGCAGGCTGTCAGTTGTGTCATCTGAAGGAAAACCTTTCTGAGGAACAGACCATGAGAAAATTATAGAGATCCCACATGTTGTCAACTGGGGAACAATCAGATGAAAGTGAACAATGTCGTAATCAGGCGAATTCCAGTCGAATAAAATCATGTGTAAAACATCAAGCAAGTGTTAATTCCAAGGTTAACAATAAATAATAAAATAAATAATTTGTTAAAGATTATGGGTGTGCAAAATTAAAATGTTCTTTTTAAAGGTTAAGAGGGTCAAGCTTATCAACACATTTTTTGCGTACTTTCCTTCATTAGAAAGCTAACATTTTATTTTGTTGACCATTTTGTTGAATTTCTAACATTAAATCATACACCTGTATGTATCAAAAGAAATAGCTTCATAATCTGGGTTTCATGAGACAAAATCTTTTCAAAGTTCGCAAAGAAACCAAATGTGAAATATGTGTTTCCATCAAGTTGTTTGAGCAGATGACAGTGGTATTTGTAGTAACCAATAGTAAATTAAACATTTAACAGAAACAGATATTTAGTTACATGGATTTAATGTTCACTGCGTCGGAATTGATTTGGCCAATGTGCTTCCATCTCCCATACAGTCATTTGTACTGTAACTCTTTTGGTCAAAAACCACCTCAAGTGAGCATTAAAACTTTGGTAAATGAAGGGATTTTTTTTATTTGTCCATAGTTTGTTTCTGATGCGATACTTAATGTGCATAAAAATAGGGTGATGGAAACACAGCTTTAGTCACTTACTTAACTTGTATACGATGAAAACAATGTTCTTTTTGTTCATCTTAATTTCTGTAATGCTGTGTTCACACCAGACGCGAAGCATCACGTTCCTCACTCTTACTTGCAGGAATAGTTATATTAGTTATGTTATAGTTAATAGTTATTTTCACGTGACGGGGAGCGTCAAACCAAAACTACTTGAAACGGCATCTACTATCAGCAGGTAGCAAAGAAACATTTGTACATAACATCATCACATGCTGAGAGCATTAAATTTACTCCAGTGTTAAAAAAGGTCACATTAACTCTCAGTGTTTATATAATCCACACTTTGAGAGTGTGGATTATCTATACACTGTGAGTGTTAATTTGACATTTTTTTACACTGGCGATTTTACTGTGCAGTGTACAAAATTCGAGAGATGCCAGTGACTGCAGAGACCTTTACATAACAGATCCAGGAACAAATTCCTCCTCCTCAAAAGTTTCCTCACTTGATTAAATGCAACAATACTGTGACCTTTTTTTCAGCTTTGGGGAAGTTAACTGGTATAAATAAATGTTTTTACAACAAAGACACCACAAAAACAAAAAAGAAAGAAAAAAGAAAAAAAAGGAAAAACATGACTTTGCCTAGTCTGACTTTGATTACACAAGTGAAACTGGTGATTTGTAGAAGCCATTTTTCAAATGAGTGGATGCAGATGTGTAGCAGAGGGCTTGGGTTGAATTATCTGTCTATTGTATAATCTGATGAATGAGTAGGGATCTAATCAATACAAACTCTACGTCTCCATCAAAATACGGCGAGCTTGAGCTCTCGCTAGCACAAGGATCATTTTGTCTTGATTGTGATCAGGGTTCGACTCGCAGCCGGTCTGGAATACGGCTCTCCAATTAAACAACCCAAATGTGCTCACTTCACTGTCTCATTCTATCAATATCTGCAATCAATGGCTGTGACGGCGCTAATTATTCCAGAGCGATTTTATCACGCCGGTGAGAGAGTTGTAAAATGGGAGAAGCTAAATCAGTCCAGCAGATAAAATGATGAAGGCTGAAATATCTGCTCGGTGACTGTTTTCAGTGGGATCAGGAGTGACGTGGGGTTAAATTATTTCTCCTGTTTAGTGGGGAATGTAGCTAGAAATCTTTATTCATTTCTCAGTGTGCTTGACAGGAATTGTAATGCATGATAGCTGTCATGCCCACACGCACCAATGTGTACAGTATGCCAAAAAGAAGATTAGGGGTCAACGGCTGTTTTTTAATGGCTGATACCGATATTAAAAAGCATTGTGGTCGATAAGAGGTGACACGAACGCAGTAAATGAGAAAAAATTGGTGAGACAAAATTATTTTGTGGCTAGTTAATAGCACGTAGCTTAGCATTAAAACAGACTTGACAACATGAAAAGGTGCACATGACATTCCGCTAATCTAAGCCAAATGTGGCGAAATATGAATAAAATATAGATGAATTAAAGGGATAGTCCACCCTAAAATGATCATTCTGTCATCATTTACTTACCCTCGTGTAATTTCATAACTGTATCAATTACTTTGTTCTGATGAACACAAAGAAAGATATTTGGAAGAATGTTTCAGTTCAGAATCATCATTGACTGCAATAGTAGGAATAATTTAATGGTAGTCAAAGGTTTGTTTTCCCAAATTATTCAAAATTCTCATTTTGTGTTGAGCAGAAAAATATATATAAAAATAATTGTGCTATGGTAGTGGATGATGTCTCAGAACTGAAAATTGCTAAAAAAAAAATTTGTGGTCAACAGAACAAAGAAATGTATACAGGTTTAAAACAACCTGGGGGTATATAAATGATGACAGAATTTAAATTTTTGGATGAACCATCCCTTTAATATACTTACCATACAATATTTGTATCTCATCCACCTCACACAACCCAAAAAATATCGTCTGATAGTAAAACATTATCGGCCACTGCAATTTATCTGACTATTACTACCACAAATCTTTCTTAGAAGGAGCACAAAGAAAAAAGTGAATAAAATGGACATACTGTTTTCCCTAATACTTAGTGAAAGAGAGTAAACTTTGACATCCAAACAAGCACAAGCACTAGTTTAAAGTTCCTAGTACTTGTTCCTCCATCCATCACACTAAATATATTTTCTAAGCCCGGTGAATCACATCTGTTTCATTAAAGCAAATCATTTTAAACGCCCAACAAATCAAAGCAGCGTTTCTAATAAAAATCCTTCTCATTTATGCTGCCTACCAGGGTCAGAGAGAGAAATAAAAGGCAGTGGTGGGCAGACAGATAATGCACACAAATTAACTGAAACTTTTCAATCACACAGATGGTGATGCAGTTCCGCCCACTTCATGTTCAGACTCATCAGCATACATAAATTGTCAGCAATACTTGACGAAATGAAATGCTGCCATTTGTTTACTTGGAAACATTGCATTGGTCTGTCTATATTCCAAACATTGCTGTCTCCATCTATTCGAGATATTCTCGCTTTAATTGTGATTACTGATATTTATCACACTGTAAATTTGATTTAGCCCCAGAGATGCCTTCTCAACAGTGATTCAACATTAATGTTGCTCGCGGTGACCAACTTACCATAAGCATGGTTGTAAATACATGACCTTTGGGAATATTTGTGGATGCCACATACACTAAGCCTTTGTCGTATAGGCAGTGGCTTGTTAGCCTTGTTTATGGCTGTAGTTATGTAAATAACAGTGTTCTCCTGTTTATAGTCTGGTTTTTTTAGGGGTTTGGTATGCAAGACCACACAGAGCCTAAGGGACTGAGATACCAGTGGTATTCACAGCATAAAACTAGGAGGATGCCATTAGCAAACAATAGTACATTTCTGTATGGGTTTACTGCCTGCATATTTTAGTGGACATCTAAGGAGGGGAAATAGAAGTTGGGTAACAACAAACCTCTGCGCAGCACACAACATGCCGGGATGATATTGCACTGACCTGTAGGCTCCATCACTTTATACTGCAAAGCAATCGTTCAGCAGTCATTAATGTAAAAGAACTTTGCCTTTGATGAAACTTGGATGCTAGATATTTACCGGTCAATCTCGGCGGCATTGAACTGCGGTCATTAAAAACATATAGCGCTAATGGCATGCAGCCTGATATTAAACTCAACACCTGTTTTCTAATGAGCCATTATTCTGTCTTCACAAATCACTGATGTAAAAACAGAGGGCTGCTTTCATCATCACCATTATAGTGAAGCTGTGCGGAACACAGAATGGGCTGAGTCACAAGGTGTGAATTTGAAGTACATCATTGTGTATGGGGGCTTCCATAGAAGCTCTTCATGGCTGGATGGGCATGAGTGGGTTGGACTGACTTCAACCCTTGTGTAACTACATGTCCACTATACTCACTAATTACAGGGACAAAACACGTTCTGCAAAGTCAGACATCAATGGGAAATGAAACGCTGGTGTTTATCTAACAATGTTTGATGTAGATTGCAGGGCGCATTTGAATTTTTTTTCCAAATGCTTCGTTCACACTGCCAGCGACTTGGTTGCTCTTGAAAGTCATTTGAACTTTTCTCAACTTTGTTGCGTAGCTGCTGGACACGCCCACTTCCTACCACCAACAGTCACTGTCAGGGCTGGACTTGGACTTTAAATCGGCCCTGGCATTTTTGACCCTTCGGCCCTCCACCATTTTTGTCAACGGGGGGGGGTGGTACCACTCGCACAATCTACCACTCGTTGTGCGAGTGGTAGATTGTGCTGCTGTCATTGCCTTTCCTGCATAAATGTCCGATTTGCAATTGCATTAGCGGTCCGTGCACGCGCGCCCGATTCACGCTTCTAATCCGTCCATCTCTCCGGCCCATGCGTCCGTTTCGGCCCAAAAAGTACATCAGCCCACCGGGGAAATGCCCGGTATGCCCGATTACCAATCCAGCCCTGGTCACTGTAGCTATTTTGCCATCACAGAGATAGATAGTACTGAAGTATTTTTACTTTTACTCAAGTACATTTTTTCAAGTATCTGTAGTTTGTGTGTTTTTACTTGGAAAACAATGACTGCACTAGCTTATAAAGCATATATTATTAGTTTTACATATATAAAGCATATATCATTTCATTTTCCTTATAAGTAAAATACATTTTTTGATTATCTGTGTGAACGGTGAACACAACATCACCCTTTGTTTTAGAAAAGTTAACCATGTTTTTTGGCAGATTAAATACCATTAATATTACTCTAGATTAACTAAATATTGTACCATGGTTAATTTTTTATTATTCTTGTCAGTGGTTACTATGCTTTTATTAAAAATAAAACAACAACAACTAAAATATGTTTAATTATTGTTTACATATTGTATAGAGAATGTGAAGCTGACGTCACGCCCTGTGTTGCATGTTGCAGTGGCGCCGCCCTCTTGGGAGGATCATACTCCACTGCTATTATTGTTTTGTTATGTACCGTTATATATGGATATATATTGATTTATGGAGAAATCGAAAGTGAAAGAACCATGGGCTTTTCCTGAACGAATCTGTGAAATGCTATTGCAGTTTTAAACACAGCAAGACCAACCTACCATAGTTATATTTCCTAATCAAACAAGAAAAACAAAACACTGCATTGAATGCACTAGCAGCGATCCTCCCAAGATGGCGCAACATTCAACACGGCGTGACGTAGATTCACATTCTCTGTACATAGAGTATATAAAGAGGCTTTTGGTGTTTTAATAACTCATTTTGTGTTCCAAAGAGATTTGTTTTATACTGGCAGTTGATTTTAACAGATTTTATGTTAGCAGATGTTGCAAGCTAACACAATAATAAACACAAATAATACACAGCACAACTAAACGTTGCATTATTTTAGTTTATTGCTTTCTGGTGAACTTTCTCCAAAAAAGTACAATATCATTCGAGTTTTATCATGATTTATATTTTGTTCTGGCTAACAGAAGTCATTTTTACTCTGTAATATTATTCTTGGCTTCAGTCACAGTATATGCCACAAATTCTTGAGCGGTCAAATCTTGAAAGTGCTTGGCAAAAGCAGTTTCAAATATTGAAAAAATCCACACAGATTGAAGACTGGGCCTGAGACAAGCTGGGGACCAGAACATCAGAGACTCTCCACTCACATTTGTAGTTGTTAAACATATTTTTACGTTTAAAATGCAATTTTGTAAATTGTTTATCAACCCTACATTGGTGACATCTGCAAAGCGCTTTGATTCAGGTTTCTACTGCCAAACATGCCATTTTATGTGGGTGTCTTCTTCTAATCCATGCAGTCCTATTTCAAAGATGTATGTCCTCTCTCATCCTTTGTTTTTATCTCCTCATGGCCTGTCTTTCATTATCCATGCCTAGAAATAGTGCTCGGTGACGGAAGACTCTTTATTGTGGTTGTGACTGTGGCCTGACCGACCCTACATTCTCTTATGCTTGTACATTTTTCTTTCCTATCGCCTGATGATGCCAAAGTTCTAGATAGAAACAGCATCACAATATGAGGCGTTGTGCTTCAGAAGACTGAGCAATCTGTTTTCAATGATCCACATTTATCGGATGTCTTTAAAGTGTAGTAAGTTTGGATTTCTCATACGTCTTGAATTTTCTCTACGTCTTGAATGTCTTCCACGTCCTTAGTGTGAATGATTCTTTCAGTTATCCGGTTTGTTTCCACCTTCTTCACAGCTGGTTGGAATTAATAAAGTCTCATGATATCCAGGCTTTGCCTCTGTAGAATACTTACTTACTTACTACCCATGACTCCCAAGGCATCGATTCTATTGTCTGTCGATTCTATTCAACGATTTCTGAAATTTCAGAACGATTCAATTCTATTCGATTCACAATGAAAATCGATTAAATTCGATTCGATTCACCACGAGTCAATTAAATTCAAAAGATTTTTTTTCAGTTAAATTTTATACACTTAGCAGCATTGTTATTTAACAACTCAATTCAAGTAACTTAAAGGACTTTATTAGCCTTAATGCAATGTCTATAAATAATGACAAATGACAAACTGTTCATTTCACCCAGTGTTTTCATTATGATCACCATCAGATTAATTAAATTCATTCAGTTTCCGCATGCGTGAATGTAAACAGCGTATTGTGCTCTTGTGCATGCGTTCAACAAGCGCTAGTCGGAGAGTAATGACGTAAACAACAACGCCAGCGTCATGAGAGTAGTAGTTCATTGGATCGCGATTTAGATCGATTATCGACCAAAGGAAAGGATTCTCGATTCGAAAATCACATTTTAAGATCGATGCATATGAATCGGCAGAAATTATAATCGATGCATCGAGAAAACGAGCGAATCGTTACACCCCTAGTATTTTAGCATCCTGTATTGGTTAGAGGAATATTAAAAGGATAGTTTACACAAAAGGAAAATTCTGTCAACATTTATTCATGCTTGTGTCATCACAGATCTGTAAAATGTTATGCTTTTAGTCGAACACAAACTAAGATGTTTAACAGCATGTTGACTTGGCTTTTTTACACACAATGAAAGTAAATGATCTGTCTGTCATGCTTTTAAAATAATACACACACTATAAAACTATCATGTAACCAGTGTTTGGGAAAGTTACTCTATTGAAATTAGATTACTGTACAAATTACTCTCTCCAAAAAGTATTTAATTACTTATTACTAATTACTTTCTATATCCTACATAAACCTTGATAAGAATTGATTCAAGGATAGACATGAAACGGCTTATTTAATTCATTCAAATTAATAACTACATAAATTATTATTTTTAACTGACCAAAGTATACAAATGCAAGAATGATAATTAAAGCACATATATATATATAAATATATATATACCTGTATATATATACAGTATATATTAAAGTTAGACTTATAATTTTGATGTCGTTTCCAGTATTGAATATATTACACAGTATTTAGGTCAATTACATCAGAAGTAACTGTAATTAAATTAGTAATCCCTTACTTTACGTTTTCAAGGGGAAAGTAATTAAATTACAGTAACTAATTACTAAGTAACTAGTTACACCCAACACTGCATGTAACGCATGCTATATACTGTATTTCAAAGCTTTAAATAAGTTTGTCTTTATACATTGACCACTTTTGACTCCTTTCATAGTGCTTTTGTAAGCTTGTTTGGTCCTGAGCACCATTTACGTCAACTCAAAAGAACAGCATGAATATCCTGTCCAACAACTTTTGTGGTCTATAGAAAGAAAAACAAAACTGTGGGTAAAGAATGAAATGAGGGTGATGAAATGATGACAGAATTTTGAACTATCGCTTTGAATCATGCAGGAGGTGAGAGGATTTTGGTAGACGTTAAGTCCTGTAAATCTGTCTGTCTTGGCTCATTGAGGCGTGTCTGTAGAGGTGAATCGGGCAGATAATTGTTGAGAGCGACTCGAGGACGTGTTAGAAGAGCTGAATGCATGTTTGACTTCTTAGTGTGTTTTTTGAAGGCTTTTTTATATCCGATTAGTCACCTGGTAGTTGCGTCTCATGTTTTGTTTCTCCCTCTAGCTGTGTTCTTGTGTATGATTCCTGCATCACACGTTGCATGTAAGAATGAAGAAGTGTCACTTATTTTCTCATTTCAGCACGCTGCTTGTCACAGGTTTGAACTTCCTCACAGCCAGAGAGAGCTCGCAGCAGGTCTTCTCACAGTGGAGAGAGAGAGACTGTGTGAGTGTGTTTATATTTGATTGTGAGTAATTCTGCAGAAGTTGCTCACTGTAGTTACAGATCCTTGCTGTTCTTTCAAAACCTTGGATGGCCAAAAAGCTTTACATTTTAAATGATTAAATACATTGATTGTCAAAGTTACAAGCACTTTTTAATACATCTTAATGGTTAGATATTTGCAAAAGTGACAAACATAAAGGGTGACTAATAATGATTCATGAAAAAAAACACGAAATATGGCGATACAAGGTTTCAAAAGGACAACTGCAGTATATAAACATACTGTACTAAGATAGTTAAAACACTTCATTTTCTAATAATAGGCAGTTATTGTTAGCTTACTTCTTGATTGACTCTCAAATGATTCGTTCGGCGATTCATCTGTCTAATCCCCTCCTTTCTGTCAGCCTACTCTGATCTGATTGGTCAGATGGTCTAGTCTGCTGTGATTGGTCTACCGCTTGCAGTGTCTCAAATGGAATGTAGGCGGGCATTACACGGAGTGACAAAATCTATCCCTTTAATTTAAGATACACAGTATCTGTCACAGATGTGTTGCCTAAAATTCCTAAAAAAAAATCTTCAAAGAAATGAAATGAAGCAATAAACCACTTGAGGTTGTCAAGAGGTTGAGTCTTTTACTTGCGGTCTAAACCCCGTTATTGTGATAAAACCACTGTGATGCACAGCTTTTATATCTGCAATATGATCAAATTTGTTTAATAAAGTACATTATTTTATTATGATTTATTTTTACATTATTTTATTTTTACTTTCGCATTTAATTATTTACATAAATAATTCCATAAGCAATATAGTACATTAGTCTAATTGTATGCTGTTTACTGTTGCCAAGCTACATACCCGAGCAATTCATTTTTCACAACACGTATAGTACACAGAGCAACAAAATTACTACTATTTGTCAAATAATTTGATTATGGAAGAATTTTTATCAGAAATGTTAAAGTTCTTAACATGCTCAGATTTGTCAATGCCAAAATCTGAAATCATATCAGGACATTTATATTGTAAAGCAGGGGACTCAAGAAAAAGTTTCCATCTGCTTTCCATCTAATCTCATTGCTGTCCAGGGCGATACAAATGAGACAATCGAGACCCAATTTGTGAATTTCCTTTTCTAGAGGGATGCATAATTCGCACATGGAGGTGTCAGGTTAGCCACACAAATGCAAAAATCTCTTTAGGTATGTTGGATGCATGACAAATGCACAAAGGACATGAAAAATGCATTTTGTGAGTCATGAAAGAACTATTTAAGATAACCTTTCCCACTCGGCCATACTATGCGTTAATGCTCCAGTGCTGTAAACAACAGCCACCACACCAGCTAATTTAGTTTTTAGCAGGAGACCGGCCTGCTTCCATGCTGAGCAGAGCCGGTCGCTGGACTCCCGGGCAGCGCTGATCCCGAGTCAGTTGAGAGTGATAAGAAACGTCAGCTCAGACAAGAAGCAGACCCGCTGACAGATGACGGGAGCAACAGGCTGTTTCTTTGACATTCACTGCGACTGCACAAACACCACTGCCACAGGCAGATAGCAAAGAGAAAAAATAAGGCAATAACGATGGTGAACAAGAGAATGAGGGGGAAAACAAGATGCAGAGGGATGCTTCTGCTTAGGGACCACTGCAGAATTTCACATGCAGCATCTGTATCGTGCAGGGATGTCATGCAAGTTAAATGTAGAGATAGTCGGTCGTCAAAACCTCTGTTTCAGATTCCGTCTGACATACACACCTGGTTGTGTTACGTGGATGTCAGTCCTGTGGTTCTTCCATGATGGATGAACCTCAATGATATCTGTGTGGAATACAGAAGAGTTGAGGTATGGTAGCTTACTCTTTTTTTTACCTTTAGTCAACTAAATTTAGTCTGAGATTGGAGTTGTTAAGGCTTTTGGTGCTCGTAAGTGCTCCTAATTTTTCCTTTTTACATTACAGAGTGCTGCGTGTTAAGGAGCAAAACTTCTCGGTTAAATGGTTTCATGCTGTTAACAAAAATTTGATTGAAAAACATAGTGTGATTTTATTGGATTTTAAATAAAAGCTTGGTAGGGAATTGTTAATTTAACCAATCACTGCACTTGTATTAAACTAGATTTTTAGAGTTTCTAGAGAATATGTTAGAACTGTGTTTGACATCTTTCATGCGAACTTAAAAAATAAAGTCATTCTTACTTTAAATGCACATACACTCTTAAGAATTAAGGTGCTTAAAAGGTTCTTCACAGCGATGCCATAAAATAACCATTTTTAGTTCCACAAAGAACCATTCAGTCAAAGGTTCTTTAAAGAACCATCTCTTTCTTACTTTTGTATAATCTGAAGAACCTTTTTTCGCCACAAAGAACATTTTGTGAAACAGAAATGTTCTTCAGATGTTAAAGTCCCAGTGAAATTAAAAATGCCTTTTTTTCTCCATGAAATATTGCAGCGTTTATAGTAAATATATCAATGTACGTCATTTTCTTTTTAAAATTCATGTACCCTCATAATCTTCAGTTAAAATCTTAAAATGCACTTCCTCCCTGAAATGATGATCCATCTCAAATGACAAATTAGACGTCTTGGGCGGAGCATCCGTTAACTCCTCCCCTTCAACTGCCAGTCTGCTGCTAGTTTCATTTCAAAATGCAACAGCTGTTTTTTTTACATCCAATCAATTCGCCTTAAAAAAACGCAAGCCACGGCCACTAATTTTCTCCTTTGAAATTCCTTTTCACTTGGAAATGCGGAAGTAAAAATGATCGCAACTTCTGGTTCACGGGGACTTTAAAGGTTCTTTATATAACTAAAAGGTTCTTCTATGGCATCGAAGAATCGTTTGAAGCACTTTTTTTTTTAAGAGTGTACACATTCTTTCACAAGTATCATTGACTGTAACCTTTACCGAGGTTCCACTATCACCTTTCCTTTAGTTTGCCATGCCCAAAACACCCCCAACCCCTTCTGCTCTCCCACACCCATCCAATCACGACCGCTCTTGTCTGGCTTCTCTCGCAGGGCTTATCTCTTTCCTCTGTCCTGATGGCAATCTCTGCCACGCTGCCTGTGTTTGCGTCTCTTCTGCCTCTGTGTCGACTTCTACTCCCTGATAAACTTAGATGTTTTATTCAGCAGACCCTGAGGAAACTCTGGCCTTCCCAAAAGAAGTCCATCTAGCTAGGGATTAGCTTGTGGCTGATGCCTTGCCTCACTGAAGTGATTCCGCAACACCTTAGGCTTTCCGTTTGATATGGTTTGCATCTGGTTATGTGGATCTTACAAATCAACTCAATCAAATAAACATTTGGAGAGCGCCTCAGTTTGTTTGGCAGCCATCTTGAATATCATTTTTTTTGCAGTGAAGTTCAACTTCGTTTTGGCTATGCTTATATTTCTTTAATTTGTCAAAGTAACTGTTATCTGTTGTCAATTTTAAAGGCAGCACTTTTATTTCTATGGCCACTGTATTGAGTGTCAGAATTTCACACAATTGTTTTTATCCAATTTGAGTTCTCCATCTTCTCATTACTGACTTAAATTTGTGTCTGTACCAGGTGTTCTATGATTGGCTGAGGGATTTGGCCAATAAATGAAGGCGCTGAATTGCAGAATCTCATTTGGCCTGACAGGTTTCCCAGAATTCCCAGAGGCCACACATAGTCAAGAAGCTATACAGAAGGTAGCTAGCGGGAACTGGTTGCCAGTTCCCTCTCTTGTGCTCTGTCTGTTATCTAATGTGGGAGTCGTAAGATGTCAGAGTGACTTAGCGCTTCCTTGGAAAGGCATTGCTCTACAGGATCAGAATGGGCTAGAGCAGATGGTGAGCAGTGTTGGCTAATTGCACCAAAGAGGGAGGACATCCCTCTACCATACGAAAGGGTATTCTCTTCAAAGCTCACGCATATCCATTAAATACTCATCACATACTCACCAGGATTGCGAGGCGTTCAGTATACAATTGAAAATGCCAACTTGATTTGTGTGAGAGCCAGTTTAACAAATAGCAAAATAAGGTAATAAAATTATGCTGGTTTCCCTTTTAAATAAGTTTTCTTAGGCATTTGTAAAAAGTTTTGTATTGTTTTAAGCGTACACCTCACAAAATGTGGTTACATTTACTCGAAGATGGAATATCATAGTATGTGTATTGTTGTTGTTACATTTTTACTGGACGAAAAGACAAATTTATGAAGTAATTTGTATGCAGTGTGCTGATTTCCTCATAACCATGTTACATTGGCAATTTACACACAAATGAATGCAAATATATATTTATGAAACACAGGTACACGAGCACACACTATGATCTGTGTCTCTCCGTGGCCGGGGCTGTTATTCATGTAGCGCTCTTGACTGATGGCTTCTCTTGCTTCTTTTAAAACGATTGCTCCTATTACCATTGGAACATATGGAACACAATGACCAATGTTGCGTGTAGAAAGGCGTTTGTGTGATTCATCAAGGGGGCTTTACCCTGTACTAGTGTTGTCACGATACCAAATTTCGGTACCAGTCGGTACTAAATGTGACGATACTTGCATTTCCCTCTATCATTTTGAGCTCTGTTGAGCAAATTATGAAGGACCTCTGATTGGCTATTGTGTTTCTAAGGTCATCGGATATGTCTTCTAATGGCTCCTTACCGAGCGCTTGCGCAACCAAACCCGGAAGCGCGTGAAATGATCATTGCATTGCACTCTCTACCGAGCGCTTACACAGATACACACGGAAGCGTTTGAAAGTCTATCAAAGTAAAAATCAAACGCTTCCGTGTGTATCTGTGTAAGCGCTCGGTAGAGAGTGCAAGTAACGTCACATTTAGTACCGACTGGTACCGAAATTTGGTATCGTGACCAGTGTTGGGTAAGTTACTCTGAAAAAGTAATTAATTACTAGTTACTAATTACATATTCAATAGTGTAATTAGATTACTGTAAAAATTACTCTCTCCAAAAAGTATTTAGTTACTTATTACTAATTACTTTCTATATCATACATCAACCTTGATTAGTTAAGTGATTCAAGGATAGGCACGAAAGAGCTCTTTTAATTCATTCAAATAAATAATATTAAACTACATAAAGTGCACTTATTAACTGACCAAAGTATTACAAATGTGAGAATTATACATTAAAGCACAGATTTTAAAGTTAGACTTTGAATTTTGATGTCAATTCCACTATTACACACATATATTACACAAAGTATTTAGTTTAATTACATCAAAAGTAACTGTAATTAAATTACAGAAAAAATAAGAGTAATCCCTTACTTTACTTTTTCAAGGGAAAAGTAATTAAATTACAGTAACTAATTACTTAGTAACTAGTTACACCCAACACTGATCGTGACAACACTACCCTCTACGGCCCCTCAGGAGCTGTTCTACATGGGCAGCTGGAGACGTCTTGAAGTGCAACTCTAATAAAACACTGTATTTAAATCGGGCCTTGCACTTGATAGTGTCCTAGTCCACTCTTAAACATGAAGGACACCTGATAGCCAGGTTTAGAATATAGGCCTTGCTGGTCGTATTTTTATATAGACAGAAATATTTTTTATGCCACCTATTGAAGCTGCCCAACCTTGTGTGTCCATTCAATGGAAGTCAATAGGGATCAGTGGTGTTTGGTTATCAATGTTCTTTAAATGATCTTCTTTCGTGTTGTGCTGAAAAGGGTGAGTAAATGATAAAATAATTTTCATTTATGGGTGAACTATACCTTAGAGCAGGGGTGTCCAATGTCGGTCCTCGAGGGCCACTGTCCTGCAGAGTTTAGCTCCAACTTGGCTCAACACACCTGTTTGGAATTTTCTAGTCTGCTTTGTGAGACCTTGATTAGCTGTTCAGGTGTGTTTGATTAGGGTTGAAGCTAAACTTTGTAGGACACTGGCCCTCCAGGACTGACTTTGGACACCCCTGCCTTAGAGGATAGAACACTTCTGGCTTATTTGAGTCCTTTTGGGAAATTTACCCTGAAAGGGACAGTTCACCCAAAAATGAAAATTCTGTCATCATTTACTCACCCTCAGATTGTTCCAAACCTATATCGATTTCTTTGTTCTGCTAAACACAAAGGAAGATATTTGGAAGAGTGTCTGTAACCAAACAGATCGCATCCCCCATTGACTCCCATTTATTTTCCCTTCTATGGCAATAAATGTGGAATGAAATCTGTGGGGTTACTGACATTATTTCAAATCCATTTTTGGATGAACTATCCCTTTAAGGCACCTCACAGTTCCAGTATGAGATGTTGAAGAAAGCTAGGGAGGAATTGGAAGATGACACACATTGAAAATGTAACGTGGTGAGCTTAGTAAAAGGTCATCCAAACCTACAAGCCATGCCAATAGTTTGCTCTCTTTCTCTATGGGGCATTACAGTCATTTCAGTGTGAAGGGGCATTCAGTTATCCCGGAGTGAGACGGTCAACTCTTTTCAATGCCCTCTTAGGCTTGATGCACAATGGCACTCTAGATTCCACCAGTGAAGCCCACCCCGCAATACAATCGCTCATCCCAATCGCCTCAAACTCTCATTTATGATGCTCAGGAGGAGCTCTGGACACCGACTGGATGCGTTGACATTTACTGTGAGCTAGAGGCCAAGAAAATCCACACATATTCACAGGTCTGTCTGCACAATGTGAGTGGCTTAAGTGTTCACACACTCAGTTGTGCATTTTCTTTAAACGTAACTATATTGTTGAGATTGACTGTCTGGAACATTGTTAGCCAACAAACAGCAGTGTTTTACCTGCTTTTACACTTGGTATTTTGATCCAAACTCAAGATTGATTTCACTTCGCTTTGCTCTCAATTCAATTCAATTCAATTTTATTTATATAGCGCTTTTCACAATGTGCATTGTTCCAAAGCAGCTTTACAGGAGCAAATAAGAAAATCACAGAAAGGTAAAACACAGCACAGTGCATGGTGTTTATAGACCAAGCAAGATCATTATAATAAATAATATCTAATGAATAAATGAATAAATAAATGCAGTCTCCCGGTGAGCAAGCCAACACTGCACTGCTCTGCTGTGGCGAGGAACCCAAACTCCAATGATGAATAATGGAGAAAAAAAACCCTCGGGAGAAACCAGGCTCAGCCGGGAGGGCCAGATCTCCTCTGACGTGTCATAGCTGCACTCAGTGACCCCGACCAAAGCCACCGAGCAACGTCCACGAAGAACAGGGAAGAACAGCTCTGACTTTTTTCACACTGCGTTATTTGTTCAGAATCGTAGGACATTTGTGTCCTCAATATCTGTACAACTGTGAGAATGAGTGGAAATCAAGAATTGGTAGTTGGTTTTACTTTTGGACCATTAACCGCTGATTGTCGTCTTCTCCTCACATGATGAGATCTTCCATAAAATTATGAATGTTATATGAGGTTGTACATTTCGCAGGGTTTTCTGGCAGAAAGAGAGAGACCATCACCCCAGACTCTAGATGAAAGCTTGGCCTGCTTTCAAAGTTTCCGTACAGCAAAGCTTGCAAAACACCTGAGAGATAACGCTACGGGGGGATTAGCCAGCGTTTCATTTCTCCCTCCTTTTCCTTCTCTCGATTTCGTTTCCTTTTCTTGTGGCAGGCTTGCAACAGACTGCGACCGTGCCGTTCCTTCTTGGCTCCGGTGGCCCACTTTCCGATACCATTCATCCCCCTTAGCCTCTGGATTTGTTTATTTAATCCAATATTTATGCAGTGTGTATTAGAGCAAATGCAAAACAGCTTGCCTGTGTAACAAACTGACACGCCGGACCAGGAAAACAGAAGAGAGGGGCACGATCTGCGAGAAAGCAGGAACATACCGTACCGGGAAGGCTTTGCTGCAAGAAAGAAGAACGATAACCTAACCTTCACGCGGATTATAACCATTGGAAAGAAAAAAATACCGTTTTCATTTGTTTATTTCCGTGCTTTATAACTAAAGGACAAACATGTTTAAAAAAATTTAATAATAAAATATTTAGGATTTTGTGTAAAAGATGTTTTTCCTGTCTTCTCTTCGCATGTGGCTCGGTTCACAGTTTATTGTCCTCACAACAGAGCTTATTTTGGCTGTAAAATCAGACTAATGACAGCCTCGAGATTTAATCTCCATGCTTGAAAACGTATGCGGCGTCTAATCACTCTCTAATGTCCTCTCTTTTCACCAAGCACAGAAAATCCGAACTTAATCTTTTACACAAACAAACCAAGCGCTCTGTTCAGCACAAACTCTGCTTGTTTCTCAGAAGACCTGAGCCCAGGCTTGGCTTTCCTCCACGAGAGCGTTATCAGGGTGCCTGTGGCTCCCCGGTGTCCAGATGAAGTGTGCAGTACCCATCTGTTTTTCACTGACTGCATGATGAAGAAGAAGCACACACATGCATACAGAGCCAGGGGAGGTCTGCTTTGAGGGGGCAGGGTGTTGATGATGAACCCCTACTAATGCTGTTAGCAGAACACCACGGAGCAGGCCGTGGCATCACTTGTACCATTTGAAGATGGCACATTTGGGCACGGGGTTGGCAGACGTCAGGCGTGACCCGACAGCCTGTCATTTCTGGGAGTTCGCTCAACTGCGAGTCATGAATGTTCTCCACCGTGAAAAAGCTTTGTGCTGTGTGGGCAGTTTGGATGCTCAGAATCATCAAGAAGTTTTTTTTGGAATATTACATAAGTCAAGTTTTCTTTTGTCATTATTTATCAGGGCTCTAGAGTGCGACCAATTTGGTTTCACATGCGACCTAATTTCTCAATGGTGCTACTAAAAAAATTTTTTGTTTTTTCTGTTTTTTCTTTCTTTTTTTGGTAAAAAAGTCTCTGCGAAAGTCTCCCTGTGGTTCAACAACAGACACATTAGGCCCATATCGTGGTCTAAACCAATCAGAGATAGTGAAGGGCGGACCCCCCTCTGATTGGCCGTGGTCCAGATATTCCTGTATGTGTGTGTACGTTTGAAAATGCTGTGCTGCAGTCGGACAGAGAGGTGAGTAGCCTATAGGCCCGTCAGATAAACAGAGTGGATGTAGCCGCGGATGACGAGAGAAGATGAAAAGAACGATTGACAACTTTTTCGTTAAGAATGTTAAGTTAAGTCCTGATCCGTCCGAAAATCATCGGATGCGCTAGACTGCGACTAAATGGTCTCATTTTGCGACAAATTTTCCTGCCAGTGCGGCAAGTTTTTCTTAATGGTCGCACCGGTGCGACTGTCAAACTGATCAATATATCATTTTTGCGTATTATAAATTTAATGCGCAGAAGTGTTATATTGCGCAAGCTGCGCATTCAGTCACTCATTTTCGTCTTCCCTCCTTAAACCATTCACTTATCTATCAGTGCCCCGCCCCCAAAGACGTAATTCGCGGGAGGCGAAGGACCAAAAGAGCAGACGACTGAAGCGCTCAATCTTGCAACTTAAATAAATATGCAGAATACAAGAATTTCCCCTGCTAAGGTACAAAACAGCAAAGATAACGAAATGTGTTGCGAGTATTGTATGCATGTGAAGCTAATGCAGGAAACATGTGTTTAAACTTTAAGCACTGAACTATTGTATAAAGATCTC
Organism: Triplophysa rosa; assembly: GCF_024868665.1. Classification (NCBI taxonomy): domain Eukaryota; kingdom Metazoa; phylum Chordata; class Actinopteri; order Cypriniformes; family Nemacheilidae; genus Triplophysa; species Triplophysa rosa. The sequence goes on from NC_079912.1 coordinate 8,333,765, forward strand.
TAACAATACTGCAAAGCATACAAAATGTTATACATCACGCTAAATACTATTTATTTGTGAGTCGCTATTGATAGAAGCCAAACGTGTATCAATGCAGCTTTCATGAAGAATAATCACTAAAAGCCTTCAGGTCTCGCGGGTTGTTTGAGAGATGCGCGCGCCCAGAGAGTCAGAGCACAAAATACTAAACGGAGTTCTCTTTCACGCCTTCTTACTCTGAAACGGACATATTAACACACAATAACCTAAAAATTCCCATATTAACAAGAAACCTTGTAAAGGTATTCAGTTTCGTGACCAAACAGTTGGGAAACAAAACACGTGTTCCAGTATATTGCGCGAGCTCTTAAAGGGGCAGCAGCATAATAAAGATCTCTGTTTATAATGTTCATCAAACAACAACGGACGGGCCCAAAACACTCACTGATATTAAAGGAATTGTGTTCTCTTATAGGAGTCGTTCACAACAAATAAAGGAAGAAAGTAGCTTTAAGAAAGATGTGCTTTAAATATGGTAAAGTGTTGAAAGAGAGTTTACATATACAATAAAAATAATTCAATCATAAACAATGATTTGTATTAATTTATACTTGATTTATTTATGTATTAAACACATTTTAATGAAGTTTTAGTGATTCTTTTTTCTTACCTCACCCCATGACTCTGGTGCTATCATATTAAGGGCTGGTGCCACCAACTGAATAACTTGGTAGCACCAGTGCCACCTCTCTCAAGTGTTAGTCTAGAGCCCTGCTTTCTTGTAGAATTGTGCTTCAAATAAAGAACTTTATGTTGACCAGATTGTTAGTTAATCATTTACAAGTCAATATTGCCTATATGGACAGCGATTTAAAAAAAAAGTGAACTTGTAAAACTGCGGTGTTAAATGCGATGCGGTCGAAAATTTGGGTGCACCTAACTTTTGTGCTGGTGCACCTAAGAAAAAAAGTTAGGCGCACCAGTGCATCCAGTGCAAAAAGTTAGTCTAGAGCCCTGTTTATTCATGAATGTACCTTGCAATGGTCATTATTTTATGAATGTAATATAGAATGCAGTTAAATAGAAACATAAAATGCAGTTAAAGCTGGTTAAAAATAAACACAAATCAGTTATTGCTTATTTGAGCTGTCAATTACGGTTTTGTGAGAAGTGTCAGTTTGAATTCATCTGACTTCAATATATGTAGGAAGTACATAAAGTCAACTGCAATTTTAACTGAGATTGTGACATAGAGGCAAACGTTACAGATTGGAGCTTTATAGGTCCAGTGTGTAGTTTTTTTTAAGGATCTTTTGACAAATGCAATATAATGTTCATAACTATGTCTTCAGAGGTGTGAAAAGACCTTATAATTTATTACCTTAGAATGAGCTATTTATATCTACACACACACCGTGGGTCCCCTTACATGGAATTTGTCATGTTGTTTCTACAGTAGCCCTAAACGGACTGCTCTACAGAGCGTGTTTCGTTAATACGTTATCTCCTTCGGCGAAGAAGCGGAAATGTGAGTCCTGTGTCAGCCACCGTAGTTCTGCGAAGGGGAGTGGGGAGTGAGCGGTTGTTTGCAATTCGAAACCTCACTGCTAGATGCCGCTAAATTACATACACTGGACCTTTAAATAGTCAAATAAAAATGCTGATAAATATTAAAGGGGTCATATGGCACGAATACGTTTTTTTCTGTGTCTTTGGTGTGTTATAAGTTGCCCGTGCATGTATTAGACACGTAAAATTAAAGTGTGGGAACAAAAGATGCATTCTATCTAAAAGCGAATGCTCACCCAGACCTGCCTGAAACACCTCGTGTAACCACACCCCCACAAATCTACGTCAGTTCGTGGTATGAGTTGACTAAGACCGCCCAAATGTATACGCAAGTAAGGTGGCGTACCTGTCAGTACAATTGCTTTGGAACCTGATGTTCCAAATATGGTAAGAGGCGTTACATTTCCATCACACGCTTGCAGTATTCGACCAATCACAACGCACTGGTTAACTGGCCAATCATAGTACACCTTGTTTTTCAGAGCGATGAGCTTTGTAAAAAATCTGCGTGTTTCAGAGAGGCGGTGCAAAGAGGAGATACAAACATGGTATGTGGAAAATATAAACATTGCACTACATCTAAAGCAATAATATTCGTTTTAGCCGTGTCATATGACTCCTTTAATGCTGCTATTAAATAAATTGACCATAATTGAGGTGCAAACTCTCGTCACTGTTGTCTTAAAGAGTATTAAAGTTAATGCAACTCGTACAAGACTAGTTACTGTACTTTGTTCATTTTGAACCCTACTAAATTATTTTGCTTTGAGTTGTTTTTTTCACGACTTAGTAAAAATATATTGTGAGAACCCAATATATGTCCCTGCACTCTCAACTGATGTGTTAGTTATTAACACATTGTTTGTGTCATGCTATGTAACATGCCATTTTACCACATTTTGTGTTTATTTTATATTTAATAAATGAAAGGGACAACACAAGTTGAATTAAAAGTAACACAAAATCTGAAATAATACAATATATGTGTTTTGTCCTTAACACAGTAATGTGTTGTTTTTTTCTCCTATAATATATATAAAAACATACACAAATTAGACTTTTTGACATACAGTAAAAGTACAGAGCTATTCAGTGGATGTAGATTAGAATTTGTTTTTTGTTTATAGTAAATTTTCACTTTTGATGGCAGACTTTGGTATCTTGCTAAGTATGAGCACAGTTTGTGAGTTGGAATCTCTTCTGAGACATTTAAAAGGGATGATAAAAGGATGATTCACCCAAAAATATATAAAAAAGTTAAGTAGCAGAAGACTTAAGCAAAGGTCACTCTTTACTCTCCATGTAATTTCGTTTCTGTCTATGAGAAAAAAGCTCCTGTTAGAGAGATCTCATTTTTCTTTTTTTACATTTAAGTTTTCTTATAAGAGCATTACAGCTCTTATGAATTTAATACTACAGCACATTCTGTAGAAATCATATTAATATCCTCAAGTACAGAATTAAATCAATTGTTAGTACTCTTCAAGTGGTTAGTGGTCTTCAAGGGTGGTTAATAATGAAAAGGTCTCTTTATTAAAAATACCACACCATCCTCAATGTTTGCTGTTCAAGCCAATGTGAACTACTGACCGAACACCAGTAACTCTCATGCACATGATCAATACAATCTCTCTTTCTCAGGGAGGAATGGGCTCTTTGTGTTGGGACACATTCCTGGAGGCAGAAACTGAGCGGCAGTCATGTGTCAATCAAAATGTCAGCTTTGATTCTATCCTATTCTCCCTGTTTTACTTCACAAAGTTGTTCACACATTTCTTTCTTTTAGCTCAAAGTAAAAAATGCCCCTATCTACAGTATTTGTCTATCTACCACTTATCATTGCACTTACATTGAGCAGGGGCTTAGCAGAAATCACCTAGCAACCATTTAGAACACTTAAGCACCTAGCAACACCCCGGCAACCATTTATAACTCTTAATCAAGCACCTAGCAACACCATAGCAACCATTAAGATCACCTAATCAAGCACCTAGCAACCATTTAGAGAGCATTTTAGCATCCCCTTAGCAAATTCTTAGGCAACCGGGCAGAGCACACAAATAACTTCATCAGTGCCCACCCTTAGCAACAGCTTAGCAACTGCCTAGCAATCGCTCATGACGGTGTAGCAAACAGCAATGCACAGATAGGCCTTGTGTAGTTTGAAAGTCATTATTTAACCTTTAAGCTTCAAATCTCTCTCTTTAAACTGTCTAAATATTCAGACAACATAAACTCTGCTGTATAAGCATCAAATGAATGCTTGACACCAATGAAACCAACATTCAAAGTTTGTTTTGGCAAACCTTCCTTTTTGTAGTTTATTATTCTTATATTTCTTTTTTTTATCTCTACCCAGATTTGACTCACGGCTGTTGCAGAGGCCTGAAACACGTTTGCACATGTTCACACAAATCTCTTTAAAAACATGTGACGGTTCCTTTTTCCGTAAACACACAGCCCTCCTGTTTCTCAAGTGCATAGAGAAAAACCCTCCCAGCCCACAAACAAACAGTAAATAGGCATAAACAAATGCACAAAGTTCTGTCACGCGGAAACGTTGCGCCGTTGAAAATAATCCGCGTCGAGCTTAATGAGTCGACTGAAGGCATGTATTTATCATCAAGGCATATTGTAATTAGCACGATAGCTGAACTTGTTTAGCGCCCGAACATTACAGTACTCTTTATCTGGTATCTATTGTGCCTGTGTCGTATGTGATACACTCCTGCTCCATAATCATAGGGTGCAGGCAATTATGAAAAAAAACCTAATGAGAATATTAATTAGAATTTCTCATTAGCCAAACTCGTTGAATTTGGCAAACGGGTTAATGACATAGAAGAGCTCCTCTCTTCGTCTTCCGTACGAGTGGAACGAACCGTAATTCTAAGAAGCAAGAGGTCTGGACCTCCAGCAAATGGTATGAGAGAGAGAGAGAGAGAGAGAGAGAGAGCAGTGTGGTGTACAGATGGAAGCATGTATAATTGCTAACAGCAAAGATATTTACATTGTTAATTTGTAACCCAGAAATTCAAACCCACCGTGCCTCGAAAATGATGCCTCTTTTTTCCGCTCTCTCCTTTGATGGCGGGATGCGGTTTGGAGTCATATGGGATTGCAGAATCCTATGCTGTTTGGTTTTTATTCTGAAATAGTAATTAATATGGTATTTTTGTTATTTCTTTTTGATTTGTTGCTGTAATTAAAACGAAATTGAATCCATGCAGTGTTTATTCAGCTAGTAAGTTCACGGTGACCCAGATCTCAAAGTTTGCAGAAGTTAAACGTGTGTAGGCTCATGTTTAATGTTTATAAGTTCTCTCTACTTTATACAGTAGCTCTTTCCAAACCCTTCTGGGTTGCATCCAAAACGGAAAAGGAAACCTCATACAGCAAGTGACTGCTTTAGGCAAGTTTTATGGCACACATAAGATCATTTTTTGGTGATCCGTCATTGGTTCCTATACAGTTTGAAGTTAACAGGCTAAGATATCAGTGTGATGCACCAGTAATCATAAAAGTATATTTGAAGAGTTCATTTGCAAAAACAGATAACCCCGTTTATAAAAATGTTCAAAATGTTTTTTCATTCCAAGTAATATCAACCAAACTGCAGTTGGGTTGTTTTGATTAAGTAATAATAACAAAAAAATACAGCTAACACAATACAAAAAAATACAATAAAACAGAATAACATTATAAAACATGATTTTTGACATTGCAAGTTTTTAAACTCTTCATTCGTCCACATGTCCACTTTTAATTATATTTACATTTTTATTGACACTTTTGAATAAAACACGTATTTAGAGTCTACATTGCTCTATCAATAAATGTTTGATGTATGTTATTTTAACGCATTAAGAAACAATAATTTCTTAAACTGTGAAAGATTCATGTGATGCTTCCTTAGAAATTGGTCAAAATTAGGTATTTTAATTCATTTATTAATATTTTAGTTATATAAATGAACTATATTGAAATATTACATTAATATACTAAAAATAAATATTGCTGTTTGAGATGCCTTACAGTAGGTGTTTTTTTTTTCTTATCTAATGTATAGAAAATCCCATTTTATGCAAGTTACCAACATGTTCTTTCACCATCTTCTCTCTCTCACTCCTCTCTAATAAAGAAAAGAAAGCAAAGTCTGGCCTCATCTGTTTTCCTGCTTTCTCAACGTGATGTGCAATTCTAGCTCGCTTCATACAGAAATCCGCAAACGCTACAGTGCTAAATGTGATTGTTTCCCTCCATCCATCTCTAGTGGGATCAAGCAGGTTTGGTATAATCAGCTGCTAGTCTAGCGCTCTGGTGAAGTTACGCTGGAGAACGGGGCCAGGTGCTCTGATTCTCAGTCTTATTTATTAGTGAGACTTGATCAGTATTGAAATTTATTCTGTTGCCGCAGCTGCTCTTCCTCCAGTCACTTCAGGAAAGAGTCCCAGAGCGGGAAAGCTGCTTTCCTGTCTCTCCTCTTCCTCCCCCTTCTGCTCTCCCTCGCCTGTCTCTCTCTTCCTCTTGGCTCTCGGTCTCTCCTCCTCCTCCTCTTTTTCTCTGCTCCGCCCTCACGTTCTTCTGCTGCTAGGTAAAATCTCCAGCGCGCTTAATCTAATGTGGATGAAAACTTGAACCTTTCAGATTACCTGTAGGACCTCAGATGTTTTATTCACCCTCATGTGGTTTGAAATGTGTATATGAGTCTCACTTCAGTGGAACACAGAAGATATTTTGAGAAATGTCTCTCTGGTGTCCTACTGTGGATGTCAATGGGGGTCAATGTTGTTCGCAGGGCTTAAAGTTTTCCGGCACCGTGCCGGCTCTCCGGCTTGCGGCGTTTGACTGCGGAAAAAAATATTTACTTAAAAAAAAGATTACATTTAAAAAGCTTATTGATATCAGTTCGAGTTCATAAGTTCGCCTACCAATGGTATGAGAGGAACACGGCTATCACTCTCAACCGAACAAACATTACTCGCCAATCATAATTAAAATGGGGCGGGTCTTGGTTGGCAGGGTGGAGATGTCACGTTGGAGAGTACGTTAGCAAGCGAACAGTTGGCAGGATGGAGAGTAAGTTTATAAAGCCTGAATCCGTCATGACAAATATGACATACACAAATTGGAGACTGTGACATAAAGATCGATAACTTTGTGTTTTGGCAAATCATCTAATCAGACCTCCGCTTCTGCGCGTCACACACACGTGCTCTAACAGCAATTGAGATATCAAGGATCGATTTCTAAAGCGTCTAAATCATTTTCAAACTTTTTCACAGCTTATTGCACCTATCTCACAGAGTTAAGTCATAACCATGGTAGTTTTTGTCTGAAGTGAGCGTAAAGAGTTGAGAAAGAAAACGGATATCAATACATTAGTGACAGCAGCCTACTGCTATTCTATATGGTTGATATGACTCAAACAAATGAAAAGAGAAGCACTCACTGCTGACTCCGTAACCTTTGTAGCTTTAATAGGAATTTATATTGTTTTCATTTCACAGTTTGTAGTGCAAAATTTGCCAGTAGGAGTTTAAATGACAATAAATCTGCCTCCACTAATTATTATAAAAAAAACGATCTCAAAAAGGTGATCACTTTTGCTTTTTTGAGGGCTCATTTATGCTAACCTGCTTTGACCATCTGTGATCTCATTACTGTGTGTTGTGGATGTGACCTGTGCCACATCATCACCATTAATACCTATGAAACTAATGATAAAATTACTACTAGAGCACAAAATAGTTTAGTTGAGTACAAAATTAATCATAGATCTGGTCAATTTATTTTGCTCTCAAAATGCCACCCTCGATAGGCCAAAACATGTGAGTCTTACTTGTTTTCTTTTTAAAAAGTAGGATTTTGATGAATTTGGTATGTTAAGCTATGTTTTTGCATACCATAATTGCATAAAACTATGGTTTTGTGGGTTATAATTATGCCCCCACTTCTTTCGAGTCATTCTGTGGTCCATACACACATGGCATACCATCCAAGTTTAAGAAATGTCTGTCTGTGACGCTCAAAAACGGCACGTTACTAGTTCGTTTCAAGAGAAATAATGTTTAAATAATGTTATTTTTTGTTTTACAAATAACCCTGCGTATGTGTCTACTCTCGCAACCCGCAAAAAGAACGTTTTTTTTGCTTTAACCCCCGTGTTCGGTTACCAACTTTCTCCAAAAGTTTCATCTTCTACAGAAAAAACACAGGTTTGGGACCACATGAGGACGTGCAAATGATGACAGAATTTGGTGCGAACCACCCTTTAAATGAAACAACAGCGTGTCCCATTAAATCTGATGAGATTTAAAATAGCAACTTCTCTCTATTATTTCTCATCTTTCTTCTCTCTCAAATTTTTTTCCTAATCATTAATCTCTTTTATCCCCATCCTTCATGCCCTCATTTCTTACCCATTATTTCACTTTCTGTGTCAAGATCTCCATTTCTGAGTTCACACCTTTCACACCTCCGCTACAGTACTTTCTTTCCTCACACTTCCGCTCATCATCCTAAATTCCCTCATTTCTTTTCTTATTTATTACTTTTCTCTTTCTCCTCTTTGTTCCTCATTTCTCGTCTCCTCACTTCTCTGCTCGCTCACCCGCATCCGCTTCGATCCCCCCGCTCGCACATTTGCAGTGAACGCCGTCATGTGAGCGAACCTAACGCTTTTCAAAGAGAACATCTATGAGCCTGATGCAATCCTCACTGTTCCTCCTCACGCAGCGTGTCAGAATTCAGCCTCTTAAAAGCAATTCATCAAATACGGAGGATGCCGACACGTCGGTACACGGCAAGATCAAAGGCGACAGCGTTTGACTTTGAATCTTCTGGATGGCAGAACAGGAGGATCTCCATCTCGCTTTGAGAAGAATCCGCGTGATTCAAAATAAAGCAGGTTTAGATGCAGGCATATGGTAGGCAGGTGTACGTTGCAGTTGGAAGGCGGCCAGTTTGTGAGACTAAATACGGTCAAAATAAGCTGCAGTCTCATCAACGCCGCCATTGAGGCCGCTAACCATGTTTGCCACAACATCTTTTCATCCATTGTAAGTGGCAACAAAAGAGCCGATTCTGTTGTCATTTTCATGGAGAAATGAATCCATGAATGAAAACGAACCGCTTTGAGGGGAAAAACATTCGTATCGTGTTTCAGTACAGCTGACAAATGATTACATCAACCCTCCATCATCATGTAACAGACAGTTTTTGAAACACGTCTCTTTTTCCTTATTATGCTGGAGACAAAACCGAGAGTCTCAGAGCGACTCCTCAGTGGTCAGGCTGTTTCTGATCCAAACGTTTCTGTGGTTTCAGCTGAGAAAACACTACAAGATGGCCAAAATAAGCTGTAGCTCCCAGTTTTTTAGCATCGCTGGCTGGATTGACAGTTGGAGACCCTGCCCATGGAAAACATCAGGAGGAGAACGAGATCTTAATGTGTCACGTCTTACTTTTTATTCTTTCAGATACGCACACACACAAAAGGATTGAGTGTCGTGAAAACAGCCAACAACATGTCTGGTTCATATTTCACTTGAAAATCATAAGTTGTTTGTATAACTAACGAAAAACTAATTGAATGTAGCAATGCTAGTAACGTTAACATTTTCAGCAGCGTGAGAGAAGTTCGATTGTTTTCATATTTCACTTGAAAATCATACGTTGTTTGTATAACTAACGAAAAACTAATTGAATGTAGCAATGCTAGTAACGCTAACATTTTCAGCGGCATGAGAGAAGTTCGATTGCTTTCATAATAGTGTCGCTTTCCCAGTAGCAAATTACTTTTTGTGGTGTAGCGTAACCAAACACTGTGTTTCTGTTTTTAATGTTACTGTTGCTGCCGAGTGAGCTGAGGGAATATGAAAACATGTCTCTTTCTCTTATAATTTATTGTAGTGAATAGGATCATGTAAATAAATAGTTGAAGATTAAATAGTATCTTGAGTCTGTCTGTTCTGAAAGAATGGTCTGATAAAATTGTAATATTTGTCGTCGCATTACTGTATGTATTTAAGCCACATTTCCCCATTACATACAGTAGCTTCACCATAATGTTGCTAAGTGCTATTTTAAAAGATTAGCTTGACTGCAGTTTAACTGCTTTAAATTAGTAGATTGTACTTTGAAAAGCTGCTTTTTCAATGAATGAAATAAGTTAGAGGCATTATTTTTTTAATCTTTTGTGTATGGCCATTAAGGTTAATGTCATGCTAATTTAGTTTTAGAATTGTGTCGAGTTGTGTTAAAGACTTGTGTCGAATTATTACTATCTGATAGAATCCAATTCTTAGAACATTCAAATTTCAAATCTTATTTTTGTTGATCACCTCAGCCTCCTGCTAACTATGTTTTGTGTAATTGACAAAAAATAAGTCTGAATGGCGTCTGAAGTGCTTTGGCCTGTATTATCTGCAGACATTTTGTAGAGAACAAAAAGAAAAAAAAATCAATACATTGCTCGCCGTGCAAGAAAATTATAGCTAGGCATGGGCCGGTTACCGGTTTCAAGGTATACCAAGGTGAATGAGTCAAGGTTTCAAAGCCACTAGTCTCGACCTCAGATGTCACGCCCATGGACATCATATGCATAAGTCACACTTTTCTGGAAACACTTCTGTACGTTCGAAGACGTCATCTGATTGGTTGAATTTTATAGGATTTCCGCGACGTGTGTTTCGCGTTCTTTAACAGTCCTCCTGGAAACAACACATAGACTTCTGATCGAAGAAGTAAGCTGTCATGTTTACATCGGTTGCAATAAGAATTCATCACGATTGACTAAACGCTTAATTCTTAAAAGTATGCGAAGATCACGGCAAAAACGTATAGTCATTGTTGTTGCTGTTAACTCTCGACACGTTCGTGATGAAACGTGATTGGTTGCTTTACCTGTCAGTCATATGGCCTCTTGGGCGGGCCTTGGCCAAAGAAAGCGGCCAAAGTTTCCAGACCTATTCAGTCTACGCGGGACTACAAAATCACTAACAATTTCTGTGATGCCATTTCTAAGGTATGAGCTGTGTTTACAGAAAATGTATTAAATCATTAAATTGTGTAATTCGATGTTAGATTTTTACGTTTAAAATACAACTTTCTTTTGAAAGAATATTGTAATTTAAAGGCTTTGTTTTTACCTGAAATACATGTTTTATATGTTGCTTTAAAATTAAATGTATTGTGTCCAGTTTAAAAGTTGTTGTTTGTATATGCAGACATTTGAAAATAGCACATTTTAGTGTTGTAATTTCAATACCGTGAAACCGTGGTACATTTTTGTGCAAGATTACCATACCGTCAAAATGTTATTCCGGTCCATGCCTAATTACAGCTATATTAGAACACTTACAAATTTGTGACAATATAGAACATTTCCCTCTGTATAAAGTTTAACTCATAATTGTGATGTAAATCGATAATTTATTCCACTTTAAATACAACAATACACACGCACACACACCCATACATATTATGGTAATTAGTATTTTGGGTGGGGGCCGATAAGTGGCAATTAAAAAAAATCAAAGGTGACTGTCAAATACCTTTTGTGTGTCCCATAGACACTCACATATAAAATTAGCGGTTCAATAGCTGTCTGCTGGGTACTCATTGGGGCAAAAATAAAGTGTATTAATGACAGTGTCAGACAATATACGCCTCATAATACAGGTATCATTACAGGTTGTTGGTATAATGATATATGTGCTATTGAATTGGCTCTATTCATTTACAGACTTTGGCTTAATGTATTGAAACTGTAGTGCAGTTCCTTCAAGAGTCTGATAAACTGCACTCACATAAAGCTGCTACCAATCAAAAAACTGAGCTGAAACAAGAGCGGCCCATCAATCATAATGCCGTGACCAAACGGAAAGAATTCCCTCAAGCTCTCATCGTTTCATGTGGTGCTGGCTTGTGACTCGTGTGGAGCTAAACTTAAAGAACATTTTTGTTTATTCAAGCTAATTCACTGAAACATTTGCAAAATGTGACATTAGATCAAAGCACTTTGGCGAGCAAACCTGCTTGAATGGACACGAGACACTGAGATCTTAAATTGGATAAGCTTACCTAATTTTGTTAGCTATTATTTTACAATGGCTCGGTCAAATTATCATAGCTCTATTATGATGTTAGCTCTGTCATATCCTCTCACACCTTGTACTGTTTCTCTCTCTTATAAATGGAAGTAGCTCCTTTCATGTTGACCTTGCCAGGATCAATTGATTCGGTTGCTCAGGGCCCAGGTCCACCAGGGGTTGTCTGGCTTTATTAGCGGACAAGACTGCACGCTTGTAGCGGGATGAGGGCCGGAAGCAGACAACCATGACACTCGCTAGCGTTAGATAATTCCTCTCGGCTCTCCAAGGTCTTCAGGTAGTCAGCTAATGGCTTTTGACAGCTTCTCAGAAGACGAAATGCAAATGAATAGGGATGCTCCCGCAGATTCTGGCTGGTGACATGAAAGAGAATAAAGGTAATTCTTGTACGAGATCAGAGAAACTGTTCATGGATGGTGAGGTTCAGAAAAAAGTCTTTAGGGGAAAAAGAAATGCAGTAAACAGGTGAAAACATGATTAATGAACATTTCCTAAATAATACCGGGGTGCTATTGTCATAAGGTTTTCTAAATTCTTAGTATTTTCATAACACTGGTATTTACTTTGCTCTTAGATAGTTATTGTATACACATATATGTCCATTTTTTGTCTGTCCATTTTGAACTCTCGCAGAAAGTGCCTTATATATGAAAATAAATATTCATATTTACATGATAAAAACCACAGTACTGTCTTTATGTGTCCCCCCAAAAACCCAGTCATTTTACGGCAATTTACCGTTTTATTTGACAGAATTTGCTTTTCCAAACTCCCTCATTGTCATTTATCTGCACACGCACAGCTGTTCAGAACTTCATTGCCTGAACAAGATCCAGATGCACAAATAATCAACAAAACTGAAAACTCAAGACATTAATTCAGCTATTAAAATATATTGTTGCAAACAACAACGGCTTTGTTTTCATCATTTTGCATTCACAAAAATGTGTGCAATTTCCACTAGATTTCGTCAAATCTACACTGTGTAAAACTTTACTGTAGTTTTGCAGCAGGTTTGCTAGTAACTTACTGTAGATTTAATTACTACTTAATACTACTTTCCTATTAGTACTGTTTTCAATTTGAGTTAAACTTTACTTAAATCAAAATTAAAACACTTTGACTTTTGAGATTCAAAATGAGCAAGTTAAGACCGGTCTCATTACTGGCATTAGCACAACAACACTGCCAAAATGACATTCTTCCTAAGCATTTTTGGTCTTTTTTTCTAGAGAAACCTTTAAAACTTCTTAAATTACGATATATGTACATAACAATAAAAGTGACCTAATACATTAAGGGCCCTATTTTCACGATCTAAGCACATGGTTTAAAGCGCACGTCGCATGTGCACTCAGGGCGTGTCCGAATCCACTTTTGCTAATTTAACGACGGGAAAACAGTCGGCGCCTGGGCGCATGTTCTAAACGGGTTGTCCCGATTCTCTTAATGAGTAATGGGTATTTTGTGGGCCAAACATGCAGTAAACCAATCAGAGTCTCATCTCCCATTCCCTGTTGCGCTTGCGCCATGGCGGATTTGCTATTTACACGGCTGAATTCGGAAGAGCATATACTTCTCCATAAAGGAAACGCAAGTTAAAGCTCGCAAGCAGACCGTCTACAGGACAAGCCGGATTTTTATCTTTATGTCCACAATAATAATATTTTAAATTGTAATCCATTTATTTGTCAAATGTTGCATTATTGTGTGCTGCTGCGCGTCCTTCTGTGTGTAATAAGCAGAATGTACGAGCGCTGTGCACCCGCCTATAGGTGCATATTCCTAATGCGCTCTTTAAATAACTAAAAAAATATTGCGCCATTGACTTTAGACCAGGTTTGAGTTGGTCTATGGCGCAGTCTATTTTCAGTTCCTCAAAATGGCAACGCGCCAACAATGCGCCTGAGCACACACCTCTTTTTTAGATCAACACGCCCATGTGCGCACAAATGCATTTGCTATTTAAACAACACAGCGCAGGACGGGAAAATGAGAACTGCGTCGGGCGGAAACTAGCAAAAATACTTGTGTAGCGCCGGGTGTACAATAGGGCCCTAAGTCGTTTTTAATGAAAGAACCTATAAGAACTAGGTAAGTTTATGTTTAAAATAAAATTGTAAATTCTATCTACTGGCGCAAACCTGCTGCAAAACTACAGCAAGGTTTTACAGTGTAGGGTACTAGTTTTCCTACTTTTAATTTTTTTCTGCCGAATTCAAAAGGTACAGTGAACCTATTCTGTAACTGCAGGTTGTGCTTGAATTTTAGTTTTTTGGGGAGCTATTACACTTGAATTTTTGATGTTTTTCAGTGACAGAAAGTTTGGAAGTGGCTCTTAGCCAATGATGTGTTTGGAACTTGCCAGTGGTGGGCAAGGGCGAGTGTTTGTAGAAACCAAATCAAAAACCAATTGTATTAAATTGTTGCCAGGTTTAGCTGAATCCTCTTTAGAGAACGATTACATGCATCTGGATGAACTAGCAGGGGCTAGTTTTCTTCACAATTTTAACAGACATTAAACAGACATCGGTTATAAGATGAATTCTTTACTCAACAAATATTTAATGCACTTATACTCACTTTCTTCAAGCTGTGGACTCGGTGGACTATAACAGTGTATATGGAGAGATAATTTAATCTTTCCCAGAATGCTAAGACATCACAGTTTTGGACTGCGTTTCTGCACATGGTTATTTTTGGAATAGCTGTATTCCTCCTGCATTTTTAAAGACCGTTGCACTTCCCAGTTACTGATATGGAAAGAACTGCTGAGAAAGTAACTTCGGCCTCTTTATAGCTCTTGATATTACTGTGTGTCTATTGAGGAACAATGTGAAACGCATTGGACAAATTAATATGCTGTAATGTATTTTACGGTATAGACCCAATGGAGTCTCTCTTTAGTGGGTTTTGAGTGGACCCTCTTAATGATTAATTCAAAACAATTAAAAATGCATAGAATGCAATTTCACCAGCGCATGGACATTCCATTAACAGAAAACTCTCTCTTTTTAAACTGAATGACCGCATGATTCACAGCAAGGTCCCTTAAGTAGTTTTAGTACTGTAAAACCTTGTGCCTTAACCCAAAATGGGCCAATTATTTCACAAGCCAGCTCACACGCTACACAGGACCTTCCTCATTCAGACATCTAGTAAAAGGCAGTTCATTATATATAAATCATTCAGTGTAAATGTAAAAATACATAAGTCAAAAAATCAACTCGACTCTGCCCTTAAAAATTTATATTTTTTGCTGATCACTAATCCCTCCACCAACCACCTGACTCCAGTCTTGTATGTTAAAGGGACAGTTTACCCTAAAATGATTGTCATCATTTACTCACCCTTAAGTTGTTCCAAATCTGTATACATTTGTTTGTTCTGATGAACACAGAGAAAGATATTTGGATGAATGTTTGTATCCAAACAGTTCTTGGCCCCCATTGACTACCATAGTAGGAAAACATGCTTTATACATTTCTTTGTTCTGTTGAACACAAAAGAAGATATTTCGAAGAATCTAGGACAGCCAAAAGTTCTGAGGCACTTTTGACATTGTAATCTTTCCTACTATGGTAGTCAGTGTTGGCCAAGAACTGTTTGGTTACAAGCATTCGTCCAAATATCTTTCTCTGTGTTCATCAGAACAAAGACATTTATACAGATTTGCAACAACTCGTGGGTGAGTAAATGAAGACAGAAATTTCATTTTTGGGAGAACTGTAAAATATAAGGTTATGTGTGTAAAGTCCAGGGGCGGACTAGCCATCTGGCGTACCGGGCGTTTTCCCAGTGGGCCGCTAACGTATGGGGCCATAACGGAGGCAATGGCCGCTAACGTATGGGGCTATAACGGACGCGTTTGCCGCTAACGTATGGGGCCGTAACGGAGGCGTTGGCCGCTTAGACGGACGTATTATAAATGCGAATGCATGCAATGCGAATGCAAAAGACACGCATGCATGCATGCACAAGTCCAGCCCTGGTAATGTCCATTTTTCTTTAACCAACCAATGAAGTCTACGTTTTTTTCCATGTTGAATCCTTTTAAATCTAAAAATATGTCAAAAAATATAGTCTCATTTGATCTGAGAAAGAGTTAATACCCTGTTTTTATGTAACATGTATTTCATGTACTTTGAATATTGCACACGATTCTCTTCTTTTTGGGTTTAAATGACACGAATAAGTTCTGCTTGCTAGACATGAAAGTCAACTATTGTAGAGTAAATGTACCTGTTCTACCCTGATTTTCTTTTCTTTGGACTGCCACTTCTTTAGATCTTTCCTTCATTTTGTTGTTTTGAGATCTTGTTTTGTGAGATGGGTTTATGTTTCGCTCCATTACCGTCCCGCCTCGCTCACATCTTTAAGTGAACGCACAGACTATCCCGATCAGTCAGTGAAAAACTTTCAGCTAAGCTCTTGCTTCTTCATACAGCTGTCACCAAAGGCACCTGTCATCTCAGCCATGGTAATGTGGTTAACACAAATTCTCCAGACATGTTGAGCTGTGGTGATGGTGTTTGGCTGATGCAGGTTCGAGTCCAGCCTGCAACAGGTTTCAGTCCCAGCTACGGTTTAAACTTTGCTGACTTTTGCTGCACAGAAATTTAACCACAAATGCCTGATGGGTAACATCAAGTCTCTATTAAGTCTTACAACAATGGGTTGGCAAATGCCATTTTAATATGTAACTCTTTGTAAATCTTTCCTGTCTCTTGAGTAATATTGAGTAAATGAAAATGTGTCTGTATAGTATATGGGAGAACATTAAATGAGCTGTAAAGCAAGACAGGAGCTTTTGCTCA
The DNA here is from genome assembly GCF_024868665.1 of Triplophysa rosa. Classification (NCBI taxonomy): domain Eukaryota; kingdom Metazoa; phylum Chordata; class Actinopteri; order Cypriniformes; family Nemacheilidae; genus Triplophysa; species Triplophysa rosa. The sequence goes on from NC_079912.1 coordinate 8,350,245, forward strand.
AAAGGGAGTGATGAAAAGATTTGTTTCAGCTCAACTTTCATTTTATAGTCCTCTTCATTTCATATTATATTCACATATCTCCCTCTCATGTCTTATATCAAAGTTTATGAAGAGTCATTCAGATCCAAACCCTCATGTGCGTTTTAAGGGAAAATTGTTCATCATTTTAACTATCATCATTTCAGCTGCACTCTCGGAGGTGAGAGAAATGTGTAGAAAAGCTCAGGACAAATGGAAAGGGGAAAGCAATTGATGTATCATGATAATGTTATCCTCCAGTCATCTTTTCAACCTGCAATTTCTATTTCCTGTGTTATTGTAACACACACACGCTGTTTATGTGTAGTGCTAAAGCTTAAACAACAGGCAAAATATTTGCAACACATCGTGACATTCTCGGGAGTTTGACAACATGTACAGTGACATATTTAACTGTGGACATGGGGCATTCTTTTATCCCTGTGTGCACCAAACCTATCTTGTGTTATTGCTGCCAAAAAAACTATTTTTCATTCCATATGGCCATAGACCCCAGTACTGTTTGAAGTTCCAGTATGGCAGATTAATATGGTGCAGTTTATTTTTACATAAGAGCAGAAGATTTGTTTCTTGAACAGTGTCCCAAACAACTTGTGGTGATGGAGGTGCAGTTTTCCTTTATTTTTATTAAATGCTTTCTGATCCCAAAATTCAACTGATTACTGCAATTTTCCATCTGTGCTCTTTGGAGAGTCTTTGGCCTTTTCTCTGTTTATAAGCTTGTGTTGTTTTGTGACCAATATTAAGCCTTTGTGAGTATACAGTCCTGCTCACCATTATACTTGGGAGGTATTTTACTCATAAGAATTTCTAGGGGTGCCAATATTTGTGGCCAACATATATGGAAGAAAAACATTTATATCACATCTCGATTTTTTTTTCTCAATGTGATATTCCCCCCACTTCAAATTGTTTTCCTTCAATGAAATGTTGGAATATTGTATATTTTTTAAATAAAAGATCAAAAGGAGAAACAATGCAGATTTATTTTTACAGCCTTGTTTGCTCATATTTACCAAGGGTGCCAATAATGGTGAGCAGGACTGTATACTCACAAAGGCTTAATATTGGTCACAAAACAACACAAGCTTATAAACAGAGAAAAGGCCACAGGATTCAGGGAGATTCCACATTCATTGGGCTTTGCTTACTTGTGAGACTGCTTTCACCCATTGCTGCAGGGGTCGTCGTCTCTCCAGCAGCCTAATCTTTTGCCAAACAGATGCCGCGCTCTCGGCTTTGTAAGGGGCGACGCGGTCGGTCAGTGGCTGCAGGTGCTCTCAGCAGCTGTGTCCCGCCAAATCACTCCAACTGGACATGGGGGTGAAATTTGGATGATTGCTTATCACTGAAACAAACACTCGATGTGAAGTCTGACAGGCAAAACAAACCCGAGGCCAATGCAGCGGGGGAATGGAGAAAGACTGAGCTGTTTTTATAGTAGACGTGAGTCGGGATGGTGGAGTAGTTGTGTGATAAACAAGTAGATAATATGTGAGGTTTTTCTTTTTATTATGATTTATCTAGCTTTAATATATTTTAAGTTTAAATTAGGACTGTCATGATATCACTCCACCGTGGTCACATGAATTCACAATAACAATATTATCACTATATATATGGAAATTCTTTTCAATATAAATAATCGCTGCTGTCCTTCTGAAACCTCATATCTCCATATTACGTGTCTTTTATTTTTGCCATAAATCATTAGTCACCCTTTATTTTTGTCACTGGATTTTGCAAATTTCTTATAAATGAAAAGTCAACTTTGACAACACAGTATTTAATTATTTAAAAAGTACAGTGTTTTTTCCATTTCCTGAAAAACAGCGAATTTGGACATGCAAGGTCAAATAAAAAGTCATAATAATACTTTTAAAAAAATCTTCTTTTTTTGCACAATAAATCACAAAATTATTTAGGATGATATGATATGTGTAGTATTAACATGATATTGGTAATTGTTGTTTTTGTCATTACCGGTATATTGTGACACCCCTACGACACCCTTGGTCTATGTGCAGATGTAGATTCACATCTTGGACAACTCCAGCATATATTGGTATTTTTACCATCTTTTACCATGTTGCTGTGAACAGAATACATGAACCTTGCACGTTTTTCAGTTCCAAATAAGACACCAAAAATGGATCACATTCATGGAGCAACTACAATATAAGAGGCACGTGGTCCAAGCTAAAGATGGGATAATTAAGCCGTCTGTGCTGTATGTTCAATACCACAGCCAATTACACAGACATGGCCAAGAGAGGCAAAGAGGAGTCCTATTAGAGAGCAGAGGACAACAGCGAAATCGCTGAAAAACATGTCATAATCACACAGGCTGGAATCACAGCGGTATGTCATTTGTGTTCCACTGAAGATGCCTCTCAACGCATACAATCAGCTCTGCATTAAGAGCACAGAGACCTCGACAGCGGGCTCCGCATCCCCATCACCACGGCAACTAATTTCATCCGTAAACAAACAGCTGAGGTCCCAGATGATTTTGGTAAAAATGTAAAGCGAGGGTCTTTGTCATGATGGCAAAAACATCTGTTGATAATATTAACAAATGTTTATGATTTTTTTTAATATACGAAATTAAATATACAGTATAGTGAATATAAAGCACAAATAAAAATGTACATCAGCATTGAAGCACGAAGCCACAGGGCATATCTTTTAAGTTTTTCTCCATATTTAATCACCTTTTAGCCCTTAACTTTTTACAGTCCACTAAAATAATCCTGTGGTGTGACTGAAAAAAGAGAAATGTGAAAACATCACAAGTCAGATTCAAACTCCCATCACCATCCCTGTTGAAAAAACCAGCATATGCTGGTTTGGTATGTTCTTATGCTGGTTTGCTGGTTTTGGCTGGTTTAAGCTGGTCATGTGCTGGTTTAAGATGGTCATGTGCTGGTTTAAACTGGTCATGTGCTGGTTTAAGATGGTCATGTGCTGGTTTAAGATGGTCATGTGCTGGTTTAAGATGGTCATGTGCTGG